>NC_134779.1:3419679-3427179 GCF_046742065.1 Oratosquilla oratoria
GTGTATATATATATATATATGCGTGTGTGTATATATATATATATATATATATA
This sequence comes from Oratosquilla oratoria, assembly GCF_046742065.1. Lineage (NCBI taxonomy): Eukaryota > Metazoa > Arthropoda > Malacostraca > Stomatopoda > Squillidae > Oratosquilla > Oratosquilla oratoria. Next base: position 3,419,733 of record NC_134779.1, read on the forward strand.
TATATATATATATATATATATATATACATCAAATTTGCATTATTTATCTCCACATGTTGATCCTGGATTCTAGCAAATAAAATGATCAACCATAGCTATTTCCCAAATAAACTGTGTAAAAAAGAAATTAAATATCATTTAATGATATATAGGTAATGATAAACTTAATAATATGAAGATGTATCTATATACCACTAGATATGCACTACCATGTCTAGGTTTGTCTGGCCCGTGTGCACAACTAAGTTAGAAACGACACGTTATCGGATGTGACGCCAGTAGGCTACTGACTATGAGTAACTAGTATATGGTAGTCGTTCGCCAAATAAACAAAAAAAGCCATTAGATATAGAGTATTTATTCAAATAAAAAGGCCATATTTTGAATCTAGCTGCCAGTGTAATTTCCTTCAACTATTACGTCTTCATCTGGCAAAACTTATAATCCAGTTATTTGGTAGAAATTGTAAATATTTCAGGAAATGAACCCGTATGTTTTGATAAATTATTGCTTTACTTTTTATCATAAAACATAATATCATATGAAAGAAAATATTTTGAGCAAGGAGTTATTGCTACATTTCTTGATAAGTCTAAATTAATAATGAATATAATAATAATGAAAAAAAAAGTTATGAATAGATATAATATTATTGATCTTAATATTTTTCTACGTTCTCTACCATGAAGATCAGCAGCCTATATAACTGTGCTATATAGATAATGAACTTAAAAACCTGAAGGTATATCTCTATGTACCAAAATACTGAATACACATGTTTCAAAGTTGTGCTTTTTTAAATTGTCATTACTTTTCCTATGAACTATATGTATATTATTGCTTATAGATTTCATGATTATGTATATTTTTTAGACGGCAATAATGAAAATATTCTATTGTATATTTACTATTTATTATTTTACATTAAATGCTGCCATTCTATAAAAGAAAAAAATAATAAACGAACTATAACAAAAATCTTTACTGAATCTTTTAATAGAACTTTTGGAATATTTTACTTTAAATATTTCCAAATGGCGACCTGATAACATGTTATCAATGACTTTATACTTTTTTTTTCTTCACCCTGTTATCATCAGCAGAGTGGTTTCTTCTGAGCCACGTCTTGAACGAAGGTGTGGGCTCCCATGAGCTAAACGGGAGACCAATTAGATTAATTATCATAAGATTAGCTACATTCTCAACAGTAAGGCGACTTCTTTTAGCAGAATATATGATATTCATTCTTGAAAACCCTGTTTCAGCCTCTGCAGAACTGACGGCAATAGTATTGATAATATTTTTAGCTTCCTGTACACTTTGAGGAACCTCAGCCTTCGCAGGGTTGCTAGAATTTTGTAAGATATTTACCTCGTAGTCCCGAAAATCATTCATACTGATTTCATGCCCTCAGTTTTTCCTCTGCAGCTCTCCAAGGTACTACTACGTCCTCAATATTCTATGAATTGGGCTCAAGAAAATTAATCAGACCATGAATTTTGTCATCTTGTTCATTCTTCCTTGATGTTAAACTGTCACAGTTCATCACCCTCTTTTTCATATTTCATATCACCTCTTTAAATCGTTTTTCACGAGGAAGTCAAACGACTGTTATTTTTAATCAAATTAATATCCTTAAAAGCATCTGAAGCAGCTTTGACATCGATTTCCTTTTCATAGATTCCCTTGCTTTCTTTAAGCATTTCAAATACCTTAATGGTCCTTTTTATTAGCTGTTCAGCTTTTGTCAATATTAAACTTCTGGCTTGAAGAGCATTAGAAGATAAGGAAATTTCTTGAAGTATATCTATCATCAGTGCCAAATCTTCCAAGAAATTCTTGTTTCTATATTTTGCTTCACTAAAAAAATATTTGTACAATGCTGGATAAGCACGCCACACAGCAAGCGCAGATCTTAGACTGCAAGCATCCCACCTTGGTTCTAGAACTCTACCTATCTTCAGAACTTGTTGCCCAAACTTTTTTGAAATTTTAAAGAGCTGCATTTTTTTTTTTTTTTTTATTGGTGAAAAACTGTGTAGATTTTATCCATGAATATTTTGAAATGGTTCACTTGTTTTATGTCATTGACAGAATTGTCCAAAACAAGTTGCAAACGATGAGTTAAGCAATGCCAAAGGACAATGTTAGGATAATCATTTCTAAGTCTGTCTACCCCAGAATTACGGTCAAGCATTAAACTTGCCCCATCTGAACAGAAAGCAATAAAATTATTTCTCAAATATTCATTATCAAAACCACCATCGTGCAAATTCTTTAACAGCGACGCGTATATTTGTTCTGCTCCTTGTTCTTCCAATTCGACCAAATCAGAGAAAATTGTTATGATACATCACAATCTCCAATCTTCAAAAAATTATAACAACGGGTTTATTAGATATGGTTGAAGCTTCATCCATGATAACACAAATTTTCAAGTTTTGTTCAATGATTTTGGTAAATGTTTCATTCTTTATATCCTTTGCAATGTGATCAAGTATTTTCACAGCAGTTTTGCGAGAATGAAGACCAACACCCATGTCAACTTTATTTCTTATTTGAAGCTCAATCTCATCTTCAACATCAGAAAATGGCCTGCATCCTTTTGCCAAACTGTAGACTGTATCGAAAACTCTGCATGTAGAGACAATGTATCTCTCAATTATTCTATCAATGTTTTTCGTAACTGCATCATATGCATGATCCTCTTGTTGCTTTACACAGACACAATATGCCTTTGATGAAAAATGCTCCTTCATTTTTTTCCTGAGAGATGTTTGCCAAATGGTTTTATTCTTTCCTGAGGTTTCGACACTGCAGCTTCCCCATTCAACTGAAACACGAATTCCTTTTCTAATTAGAAAATCAAATTTGGCACAGTGATCACAAGCAAGTTTCTTGCTACGAGCGATCAATCCGTCATATACATTTTTTTTTAATCCTCATATTCCATCGTACTCCAGTCTGGCAGAGATGATGCGGCATCTGTCTGATCTGCCGGTGACACAATAGTTACAGTACGCCTATGAGAATTAGACGTTGCATTAGTATTATTCATCAAAGATGGAGGTATAACTGTTGCATTCTCAGTAGCTTCTTCCACTGAACTTTCAGTAGCTACGTAGAGATTTATTTTTTTCCAAGGTTAGAATGTGTTGGAGGCTGAAGTGGACGCTTATGTACGTGCTACCTAGGCCGAACGCGCTCGTACTCAAACATGAGTTCGAGTCCTCAGCAGTACCGCATTTCAATTTCTGCTTTTGGCCTCCATTGGGTCTCCCGATGTTGAAGGCTTAGAATTAAAGTGCATTGTGGTTGTTAAAATGTATCTTTAACCACTGGGACCCATTCAGTGTTGTACAAATACTTCCCCGCGTTTGTATACTTTCAATGATACTATCATAGTGAAGATGGGTTGAACGCAAAATTTCATGTATGTGTATGTTAACTCGAGCATACAAATATATAAGGAAAATTACGCTCAACTTATATCTCTCTTGATAGCGTAGTTGGCAAGTCACTGCGTCACTTGTCATGTGATAGCTAAGTTCGAGTCCTCGGCAGTACCGCATTTCAATTTCTACTTGTGGCCTCCATTGGGTCTCCCGATGTTGATGGCTTGGAATTAAAGTGCATTGTGGTTGTTACAATGTATTTCTAATCACTAGGACCCATTCAGTGTTGTACAAATACTTTCCCGCGTTTGTATACTTCTAATTGTACTATCATAGTGGAGATGGGTTGAACGCAAAATTTCATGTATGTGTATGTAACTCGAGCATACAAATATAAAAGGAAAATTGCGCTCAACTTATATCTCTCTTGATAGCGTAGTTGGTAAGTCACTGCGTTGTGTTGGTGTGGAGGAGAATTGTATTTTGTTGTTTTGTTATATATTGTATTATTTATATTATGCTATTATGTATTAATATTAGGTAATACAATGTGTTTTGTTTGTGTAAGATATCGCAGATGCGATGCGCGCCTTTTGTTTTTGGCGCGAATTGGAGAGCGTGGCGTCAGTATCTAAGCAGCCTTGTAAGCAGGCGCACGCAATTGTGATTGTATAAGTTTGTGTGTATCTAAATATAATATTCCACTTTAAAATTTTTGCGCATTCATTAGCCACCCCAATACATTAAATGGTGGCAGCTCAAAAACAATCATTGTGCACGTCTCCACAGACTGAAAATAGAGTGCTGCGCGTCCGTTGTGTTCTTTTTCTCCCATTTTCCTTTCCACAGGCTACAGTATTTGTTAATAGTGAGATACTAATGTTTTCGCATTGTGGACCAGTGACTTTTACTTTACGTAACCATAGCACCAAATACCAGCAACAGACATTGTCAGGACCCCTGGGTACATGCCGTTGTGTGATTTAATTTGGACAACGTTTTCCCCGGGAATCTTCGTGGCCGGCCTTCTTTGGGACTGATACAGCGTCACTTGTCATATGATACTTGAGTTTGAGTCCTCGGCAGTACCGCATTTCAATATCTGTTTGTGGTCTTCATTGGGTCTCCTGACGTTGATGGATTAGGATTAAAGTGCATTGTGGTAGTTAAAATATATCTCTAATCACTGGGACCCATTCAGTGATGCACACACACACACACACACACACACACACACACACACACACACACACACACACACACACACACACACACACACACACACACACACACACACACACACACACACACACACACACACACACACACACACACACACACACACACACACACACACACACACACACACACACACACACACAACACACACACACACATACACACACACACACACACACACACAACACCCACCCACACATACACACACACACACCACACACACCACACACACACACACACACACACACACACACACACACACACACACACTCACACACACACACCACACACACACACACACACACACACACACACACACACACATAGACATACAGACACACACACACACACACACAACACACACAACACACACACACACACACACACACACACACACACACACACACACACACACACACACACACACACACACACACACACACACACACACATACACACACACACACACACACACACACACACACACACACACACACACACACACACACACACGCACACACACACACATATATATATATATATATATATATATATAACATATATAATATATATATGTATATATATATATATATATATATATATATATATATATATATATATATATATATATATATATTTATATATATATATTTATAGAGAGAGAGAGAGAGAGAGAGAGAGAGAGAGAGAGAGAGAGAGAGAGAGAGAGAGAGAGAGAGAGAGAGAGAAAGAGAGATGTTTTGGAAGGAAATTAAGAGAGGAAGAGCAGGTGAATCAAGTAGAGAAGAAAAACTTAAAAGGTGCAGATGGAGAGATGACATTGGAAGAGAAAGCAATAGGAGGAAGATGGGCAGAGTATTTCAGCGAGTTGCTAAAATGTGGAGGAGGATAGGGAAGGAAAGGTGGTTAAAGTGGGAAGCGCTAAGAAAGTGACCGTGATGAGTAAAGTGGAGGAGGAATAAGGAAAACTTAGGTGAAGGCAGTTATTAAGATGAAGAGAGCAGGTGGGGCGCCTGGGTTGGGTGGATGCCATACAGAATGTCTGATAAAAGGAGGTATAGTGATGGTGGACTGGCTGGTGAGATTATTTAATGTTTGTTTAAGAGAAAGTAAAGTGCCGGAGGACTGGAGGAGTGTTTGTATAATTACACTTTACAATGGGAAATGGGACAAGTATGAGTGTAGTAGTTTTAGAGGGATCAGCTTATTAAGTGTAGTTGGGAAGGCTTATGGGAGGGTTTTGACTGAAAGGACTAGAAGAAGTATAGAGGAAATGATTGGTGAAAAATAGTGTGGGTTTAGGACAGGTAGGGGTAGTGTAGATCAGATTTTTGTGGTAAGACAGATATGTGAGAAAGCTTTAGGAGGAGGTAAGGATGTTTTTTTGGGCTTTTATGGATTTGGAAAAGGATTATGATAGAGTAGAGGTGAAGGCACTGTGGAGGGTATTGCAGATATATAGGAAAGGAGGAAAGCTTTTAAAAACAGTCAATATTTTTTACGAGAGTAGTAGAGCTTGTGTTAGGATTAGAAATGGAGAGTAGGGGATTTGAGGTAAAGGTGGGACTTTGTCACGGATGTGTTGTGTCGGCTTAGCTGTTCAATATCTACATGGATTGGGTGGTGCGAGAGATGGATGCAAGGGTAGTGGGTCAAGAATTGAACATGGTTGGAGAAAATGGAGAGAAGTGGGAGATGGGCCAGTTGTTATTTGCTGGCGACACCGCGCTTGTAGCAGGATCAAAGGAGGGATTGAGGAAGTTAGTAACGGTGTTTGGGAAGGCCTGCAAAAGAAGGAAGTTGAAGATGAATGTGGGTAAAAGGGAGGTGATGAGATGTATGGGGAAAGAAAGTGGCAGCAGACTGGAAATGAGTATTAGGCAGAGAGGCTAGGGGAAGTAGATGATTTTGGATGCTTGGGTGCGAATGTGGCGTAAAAGGAAGGAGTGGAGATGGAGGTAGAATGTAGATTGAGAGAAGTGAGTAAGCGCCATTGGGAGATTAATAAGTGTAATGAGAAAGAGACATTTGGGAATGAATCCTAAGGAGAGATTGTGTGGAGGAGTGATTGTGCCGACAGCACTGTACGGAGCAGAAACATGGAACATAAAAGAGGAAGTGATAGGAATTTGAATGTGGTTGAGATGAGGTGCCTGAGAAGTGTGGTAGGGGTTACTACGCTCGATAGAGTAAGAAATGAGGAGGTAAGGAGGAGACGGGGATGGAAAGGGAGTTAGGAGAGAGGGTTGATGAAAGAATATTGGGATGGTTTGGGCACATGGTAATAATGAGTGAAGAATGATTAGTAAAAGAGGTGTGGAAGGCAGAGGTGGAATGAGTGAACATGAAGGGCGACCTAGAATGAGATGAATGGAAGGGGTAAAAGGGGCATTGGGAAAGAGTGGAATGTCCGGTGAGGTAAGATAGAGGTGAATGGAGAATGGTTGTGTATGGACGATGCTATGGTGCATTAGGTGGAGTGTGTGGGGGATTGGGGGGAGGGAGTATGTGTTAAAAATAAATTGACGCAGCCAAAGGGATTTCTCCCCGTTTTCTCGTTTTCTGCATGAGGGGACGGAGAGGGGGGTCACCGATTTAATGAAGTAGCCTTGCTGTGGATGTGTTGTGTCTTACAACACTGCTTCTGACTCAGGGAAGTAGTTGGGATGAAGGGATGATCCGTCATCCAGGAGGTGCCAAGATAAGAGGGAGAAAAGTGGGTGGATGGGTGTGGAGTATGTTGGGAATGGAATCGGTGGGAATGGCTTTAATACCTTTGTTTTTTGGCTACGTCCCTTGTAAGGGGGAAAAAC
>NC_134779.1:3434679-3437179 GCF_046742065.1 Oratosquilla oratoria
ACGACATAGACGATGGAATAAATAGTGATGTTAGTAAGTTTGCGGACGACACTATAAAAGGACGCTTAATTAGGTTAGGAGACTACGCCCAAATTCTGCAGGTCGATTTTTTTTTCTTTTTTTTTCACATGGTCGGTGAAATGGCAATTGAATTTCAATATCTCTATGAGTAGCGTGTTAAACGTAGGGCTACTCAACCCCAAAAATAGATACAGCTTAGATAACACGCTTTTAGAGAAAACTGAGTGCGAGAGAGGATTGGAAGTTCTAGTGAGTCCGGACCCTAAAACCAGGGCATTAGCGCCAGGAATAAAGCAAACAGAGCATTAGATTTCATTGCTTAGACGGTAACGAATAGAAGTGCTGAGGTAATTATCAAACTCTATCTAGTGATAGTTAAACCCATCCTTGACTATGCGGTACAGTTTTGTTCTCCGTCCTACAGAATGGACATCAATTCACTAGAATCAGTACAGAGAAGAATGACCAAAATGATACATGGAGTCTGAAATTTGCCTTACGAAGAGAGGCTTAGACATCCTTACACTCTCTGGAAAGACGCAGAGTACGGTGTAATCTAATAGAGATGTTCAAGTGGATCAAAGGCTTCAACAGGGGTGATGCAAACAAAATCATCATATTAAAACAACAGGGTAGGATTCGCAGTAATGGTTATAAACTGGACAAATTTATATTTAAGAAGGAAATAGGTAGGAATTAGTTTACTAATAGGGTGGTCGACGAATGGAGTAAACTTAGTAACCATGTAGTAAGCGCTGAAACTATCCATTGCTTTATGAAACGATTAGACAATTTTATAGATGGGGATGACAGGAGGTGATAGATACAGAGCTGCCTAGTGTAGGCCTTATGGTCTCTTGTAGTCTCCTTCATTCTTATGTTCTTATATATATATATATATATATATATATATATACATATATATACATATATACATATATATACATATATATATATATATATATATATATGTGTGTGTGTGTGTGTGTGTGTGTGTGTGTGTGTGTGTGTGTGTGTGTGTGTGTGTGTGTGTGTGTGTGTGTGTGTGTGTGTGTGTGTGTGTGTGTGTGTGTGTGTGTGTGTGTGTGTGTGTGTGTGTTTACCTAGTTATATCGTTCGGGAAGAGGACCTATGCTCGTGGTGTCCCGTCTCTGTTTCTTGCCATGTCTAATTTGCTCTTAAATATGTGTACTGTTTTTGCACACACTATTGCTTCGTCTAGTATGTTCCATCCATCGACCACTCTGTGGGGGAAGCTGTTCTTTTTCAGGTCTCTTCGATAACTGTCCTTTTTGCGCTTCCTTCCATGTCTTCTTGTGTTTCTCTTATCCCAATTTAGTAAGTCTTCTCTATCAAGGATTTCATATCTCTCATACTTATGTAGATGGTCAACAAGTCACCTCTTTCTCTCCTTTGTTCTAGAGTCGGTAATTCTAATGTTGACAATCTGTCTTCATATGACAGTTTTGATAGTGTTGGGGCCATCTTCGTAGTTGATCTCTGAATTCTTTCATTTTTCCTTATATTCTTTTTAGTACTGGGTGACAATAGTGTCGCTGCGTACTCCAATTTTGGCGTTATTAGTGTGATTAGTATTTTGTGTACCATTTCTTCTTCCAAGTAAGTAAAAAGCCACTTTTACTGATCTTATCAAGTTATAGGTTCCCCGATAATTTTGTCTATCTGTTTGTTAGGGGACATATCGTTTGTGAGGGTCACTCCCATTTTTTTTATTCCACTTTTTTACTTCCTTTAACTAATTTTACATTGTCTTGATATTTTTTTTTTCCTCAAAATTCCATTATCAACATTTCTTAATGTTGAAGTCCACTTTCTACTTCTGACTCCATTCCCAAACCCTGTTCAGATCTCTGTAGTGAATCACAAGCCGTTTCAGTACTCACTTTCTTTAACAGTTTTGTGTCATCTGCAGAGAAGCTCATGGAACATTCCACACCTTCATCCATCTTATTCACATAAATAGCAAACATTATTGGAGCTAATACTGATCCTTGTGGAACTCCACTAATCACCTCTTCCAAAATAGAGCTCTTATCTCTGAACACTACTTTTTCTTTTATGGAAAAATCCTCCATCCATTTCAGTAGTTTACTTTGTATCTCTCTTATGGTTTCCATTTTCTTAATAGTTTTTGGTGTGGAACTTTGTCAACAGCTTTTTATAGATCTAGGAAAGCACAATCAGCCCATCCATTCTTTCCGGTGTTATATACTCTTAATTAAAAACATATCAAATTTCTGGCACATTATTTTCTCTGTCTAAATCCGAATTGTCTCGAATTTAGTATATTGTTCTCCTTCAGGTGTTTTATCCATCTTCTTTTTATAACTTTTTTGGCAAACTTTGGCTAACGTCCTTGCAAATGAAACCTGTCTGTACTTTGTTGGGTCTTCCTTGTTTCCTGCTTTATATATTGGTATGATGTCCGCTTTTTCCAGTATTCTGGTGTTTTTCTTTC
>NC_134779.1:3442179-3447179 GCF_046742065.1 Oratosquilla oratoria
TAGGACGAGGAGAAAGAGGAGTAGAATAAGGAGGAAGAGGAGGTGGTGGAGGAGGAGGAGGAAAGCAAGAAATATAGTAGGAAAAGGTGCATAAGAAAAATGTATCGAGGTACTAAAGAAAAAGTTAGAAATGGATGAGGAAAGAAAAGAAAAGAGAATTATTGGGCAGTGCAGGAGTCTTTAATGTCAACAATCTAAAGATTGTAAGGAAACGTGAGTTACAAGAAATTTGAAAAAGGATATGAAGAGGTAAAAACATCGGAGATAATAAATAGAAGAGGTGAGAGTAAAAGACAGTAATTAAGAAAAATATTATATGTAGGAGAAGAAATGGTAAAAAGGAAGAAACGTATTAGAAAGAGTAAAAAGGAAAAGGAAAAACAGCAAAAACTAGGAATAAAGGAAGAAGAAAATAAAGAAATATAGGTAGTAGAAGAGGAGAAAGTGAAAGAGAAAAAGACATAGGAACAGAAAGAGGAAGAGAGAGAGGAAAGGAAAAGGAAGATAAATAGAAAATAAAGAAAAAGAAGAAATGTAGGAGAAAGAGAAAAGAGGAAAATAAAGAGGAAAAGGAAGAGAACTAAAATAAAAATCAAATAAAGGAGAAAAATAAAGGATAAAAAGGATAAATAAAAGGAAAGTGTAGGAGAAAAATTAGGAAAAATTGGGAGAAAAGAAAAGAAAAAGAAAGAACATAAAAAGAAGAAAAGAGTGATAAGAAAAAAATAGCGAAGAAAAAGATAAGGAGGAAGGCAAAATGGATGAGTGAGATGAGAAAAGAAAAATAAGAAAAAATAAAGAAGAAGAAAGAGAGACAAAAGAGAAGAACAAAAATGAAAGAAAAATAAGAAGAGGAAAAGATGAAAGAAAAAGGGAAGGAGGGAAAAAAACAAGAAGCAAAGAAGGAACAAAAAAAGAAATATTATAAGAAAAAATAAGAAAGGGAATGACAATCATACCAGATAAGAGGAAGATGACGGTGGAGACGGGGTGGAGATGGCAATAAAGATATAGAGGTTGAGGAGCAGGTGTAGGTACAAATGGAAGTGAAAATGAAGAGAGCGATGGAAGAGGGAGTGGAGGGATGAGGGATGAGAAGGAGGAGATGAAAAAGGGGTGAAGGAGTAGGAGGAGAAGAGGGGATGTGTGAGAGTAGCAGAGAAGAGAATATAGGTTGAGGGGAAGAACAAAGAGAAGAATGGCAACGGCAGTAGCAGTAGCAGCAGCTTAGAGGGAGGGTGGGCAGCAACCTCTGAAGAGCAGGGTTTATGTGAAAGGAGAAAGATAAAAGTTAAGGAAGTAGGGTGAAAAGAGGAAAGTGAGAGAAGAGAGAGAGAGAGAGACGAGGATAGTAATATGAACCTAAAGAAAATATTTTTGGAGTATCACCTAGTATTTCTGTCGAAGAAAGAAGAGGTATGATATGGGTGAAAGAATGAAGATGAAAGTTGCTGAAAAAAGGATGAGGGAACGAGGACAGTGGTAAGAGGATAAGGGATAACAAGGGAGTAAAGCTCGGAGGGAGAGGATTGAGAAAGGTAAAGGCTGAGAGCATCTGAGTGTGAGGAAAGAAGAGAGGTAGTCAAATGCTATAAAAGCGTGGGGGGGAGGGGGAACCGGTGGGAGGCTTATGGGCCCATCACGCGGCAAAATACTAGAGAAAGAAGAGAAGTAGCTGAAGCACTGGAAGAAGGAACAAATGACGAAGCAAATGCTGAGGATGAAGAAGAAGAGTAAGAAGTAGAAGAAGAGGAGGAAGAAGAAGAAGAAGAAAAAGTAGTTGTGGTAGAAAAAGAAGAAGAAGAAATAGTGGATGAAGAAGAAGAAGAAGAAAATGAAGAAGAAGAAGAAGAAGAAGAAGAAGAAGAGAAAGAAGAAGAAGAAGAAGAAGAAGAAGAAGAAGAAGAAGAAGAAGAAGAAGAAGAAGAAGAAGAAGAAGAAGAAGAAGAAGAAGAAGAAGAAGAAGAAATAGAAAGAAAAAAGGAAGATGAAAGCACATGAAGAAAAGCAAGAATATGATAAGGAAGAGAATGACAAAAAGTGAGAAAATAAAGAGAGAAAAAAATTAAACAAAACATGAAGAATGATAAAAACAAAGAGAAGAGGAAGAACAGCAAGTGACAGAAAGAATGATAAAAACAAAGAGAAGAGGAAGAACAGCAAGAGATAAAGAATATGAACACTGCTAAATATGTGAACTGTAGGTAAAGAAAAATAGTAAGTGAAAAAAGTTAGCTAGAGAAAAAGAAAAGGAAAAAGGAGGAAGAGAAAGAAAAGGAATCTGAAAAAAGGGCAAAGTATTTATGCAAGTATGTAAAGAAAATAATTTATAAATAATAAACCAGATAAGGATGACAAAGCAGATATGAGAACGGGGGAATAAGATGAGTCTATAGAATGGGGCGGAGGGAAGTGAAGAAAATATGGAAGTGAGATAAAGACGCGAAGGAACATAAAATGGAAGGAATGTAGACGTGATTAGCGGACGGAAGCCGATTAGGCGAACGGGTCAAATGACCTACTGGGGGAGGATGAACGCAAATGGAGGAGCAGAAAAAGGAAAACAGAAAAGAATAAAAAGGGAGATAAGGATGGAAAAGAGTATATGTGGGATAAACGTAGAACCAGGAGGTGGTAGAATAGGAGGAATGAAACGTGGACGAGGAATAGGAGGAAGAGAATGTAGAGGAAGAGGAAAATGAGGATAAGGAATAGTAGGAATAATATGAAAAGGAGAAGGAAAAGGACGACCGGGAGTAGGAAGATGGAAAATATATACAGTGAAAGAAAAAGAGACAGTAAGGAGAGGAAGGAGAGGGAAGAGTTAAGTCAATGGGAGAAAGCTGATAAAAGAGACGAAAAAGAAGACGAAACGGAAAACTAGAAGAAAAAAATGGGAAGAGAATTAGGAAAAAAAAAATCATGAACGGAAAAGGGAAGAAAAATAGGAAGAAGATGAAAAAAGAGATTAAAGGAAAAAAGAAAAAAAATGAAGACAAGAGTGGAAGAATATAAAAAAGTAATGGTAATGACTATGGTACTGATGATGACAATGGTAATGGTGATAGTGATGATGATGGTGATGATGATAGTGACAGTGACAGCGATTGATAGTAACAGTGATGGTGATAAGGATTTTTGTTATTGTTATCTTAATGGTGATTATAATGGTGACAGATGGTTTTGATGATTGAGATGGTGATAATTGTGGTAGTGATGATGTTGTTGGTGATGATTGTGGTGGTGATGGTGTTGCTGGTGATTGATGATGTTGGTGAATTTGATATTGATGGCCATGAGAAGGCAAAGGAGGAACACGAAAAAGCTCTATACCAAGAGGTCTTTATAACTACCGATGCAGACAATGTTATTCCGTTGCGTGGAATGCCTTCAGTGATGCACTACAACTTCACTTTAAAGTTTAAAATTGCCGGGTTTCAGTTCCGATATCAGTCTCAAAGATTCTCCTCAGAAGGTCAGCCGAGGCAAGCTTCAACCCCTCCAGCGTTGATTGTATCAAACGATTTTATTCAGCTGAAATGAAGTCATTCTACGGATGGAAACCACTTTTGTTAAGGCAATATATCCTATTTATTTTCTTTGGTTCAACTGAGGAAACGTCACCTAGAGCGAAAGATTGAAATTATTCCTTAGTTGGAATGATGATAATGTTCACAGGCATTTTTTAGACTAGTTTAGGGGAACCACTGTAGTGAAAGAATAAAAGAAGAGAAGATCAAGTAAATGGAATGAAGGGAGCGGGAGAGGCTAGAGGAAGATGAAATATGATCAAAGAAAAACAATATATGGTATAAGCCGCATAATGGAAAAAGAAAAATGAAAAAAAATGGAGTAGTGGAAAAGGAGCAAAGCATACAGAGAATAATCAAGGAAATGGTAACAAAATGCAAAGAATTGTAAGTAGACTGATTGAAAAAGAGAGAAAAAAGACGAATGAAATTAGTAAATGATTTCGGGGTTCAAAATATGTGTGTGGGAGAGGTGAAAGTGAAAGTGAAAAGTACAGGAATGGTAAGGGCTGGCAAGAGGGGTCAAAGGAAGCCGAAAGAGATAGCAAGAGAGAGAGAGAGAGAGAGAGAGAGAGAGAGAGAGAGAGAGAGAGAGAGAGAGAGAGAGAGAGAGAGAGAGAGAGAGAGAGAGAGAGAGAGAGAGAGAGAGAGAGAGAGAGAGAGAGAGAGAGAGAGAGAGAGAGAGAGAGAGAGAGAGAGAGAGAGAGAGAGAGAGAGAGAGAGAGAGAGAGAGATTACAAAGTTACCACTTGCCTTTTATTTGTGGGTTGTCAAGTCAAGGCTAGCAATGAGGCAACCAGAATGGATGAGGTGAACTAGTAGTATGATGACTAAAAACAAACAAGTAGGAAGAAGTGGACAGACGTTGAGATAGGAAAAATAAACAAGCTACAAGAGAAAAGAAAAAAATATATAAATGGAAATAGAATGATTGCGTCAATTTTGGTAAGAAAGAGTGACAAGCATTGAAGTGATGTTGTAGTTTAACACTGAAAAGTAAGGAAGGATTGGCAGGAGTTTGTTGGTACCATGAGGATGCATCTGTTGTAGGGAGATTTTTAGAATAGGATATGAGTAAACAAAGGGAAAACAAAGTAGAGAGGAAATAATTATTTCATAATGAGACCACATTAAAAATAATAATAATAATAATGGATTGTGGAAGAGTTGCATTATAGCATACTACTTGGAAATTTATCGGAGTTTAAAGTTTTGAAATGTGTTAGTATTGGGGCTAGGTCAGACATAAATGGTACTTAACATTAGAGCAGACCTAATAGATATAAGCAATTAACCAGCTATGGCGATTTTATATAGTTAGGTTTACGGAAAAAGTAGAAATTACTTAATGTAGATTAGTGGATTGATATAGTGTTTGAACATGGTCCGGGAGTTATGTGGACACCAGTCATAAACCAGAGATAATGATCTAACAGATAAGTGGTACCCCAAATCAAAACCATCTACACA
>NC_134779.1:3452179-3454679 GCF_046742065.1 Oratosquilla oratoria
TCTACAACACCTTACAGTCCCAAATAAATTATCTGTAAAACTAAACAAAACATTATATAAAAAAAAAAATCAAAATTCTTATATCGGCTTATAAAAGATTAGATTTTTTGTAAAAAATCAACAATTCTGTATCTCGTGTCCTTCTGTCATAGGCCTCGAGTTTTTCAGTCACTACTCGTACATGTATGTATATATATATATATATATATGTATATATATATATATATATGTATATATATACATATATATATACATATATATATATATATATATATATATATATATAACGACAGCATAGTAGGGATCTTGCTCTAGATGCTGGTAAAGTGTTTTTATCGTACCGCCATTTTTAAAGGGTTTAAAGGGCCTACCCTCCCTCCCCCCGGCAGCCACATGCTGCGCACGACCATTGTTTACATACGTTTTGACCATATTTTACCCTATTTTTTTGCGTTTGATACACTCATAAAGTTTTCTCTTACGTCCGGCATGCACGTGAGTATGTGGTGTGAGGAAGTTCAGCCTGCACGACTGGCAGTGGCCTGAGCCTTACAAAGTAAAGGACATGTACACGTTAGCTTGCCGCATTCACTAATTTGCTGTGTGAAATTCGCATCTATTTTTCAGTGAAGAGATATTTGAAGATATTAGCCATGCTTAAGCTATCCAAACAAAAGGCACACTTGCAGAAGATAAGAACGTCTACATTAGCAACTCAAGGGGAGAAAGAAAGAACCCCAGCATCAACTTTGTTATCACCACCTCCGCCACCACCACTAGTACTCCCTCCAGCAGCTCTCTCCCTTCCATCTACATCCACATCATCAGCACCTGATCCTCTGTCCTCTACACCTATATCAGACAAGTTGTCTCTACGCAAACAACTGTTTGCTAACAAATGGCTACAAGGATGCCTCCTTGTTGCAACACCTTGGGTTTAGAGTCTCAAACCTCACAGTGATGTCCCTGATGCAGCAAGAGCCTGTTCCAACACCAGAAAGGAAACCCAAGAAAAGAAAGAGAGCTGAATCCCAGCAATCAGACTACCTTGCTGGGTCATTCTACTGTAGACCAAGAACTCAAACTTTGCGACAAAGAGTGAGGTGGCGGCTTATGAGACCCTCACTTTGAGTGAATAATATCCTACACTGTAGGAGGGTACAAAGTGTCTGAGTTACTTGAAAGATGCAAAATCATCATGAAAATACAATGGAACCTGTTTTCAATGGGTCTTAGGAGGTCCAATGTAAAATTTAGTCAAACTAAGGAAAAAAAAAAACTTTAACACTCATTTCTGAAAAATGTAAGTTTTTGATATTCAAAGTCTATCTCCTCCCTCAATTTTCAACCGATTTTTGCATATGAGGTCTCTATTAATAGCTAGATAAATGACAAAAAATAAAATAGAGAGTTTTTTTGCATATGTTAAATAATTTTTTTTTAATAACGTGTCAAAGTCAAAATTTTGCTTTTTTCGATAATGTTTTTTATATTTTTTTTCCTCGGCGTTAAACAAAGATATTAAAAAAAGCTTTCTATTTTGTTTTTTATATATGTAGAAGATTCTTTTGCTGTAAAATGAAAGACATCGAATAAAAATTGTAAGAGGAGATAGGATTTGAAAGAAGCCCAAAAATATGTTGTTGTTTTTTACGTTTTTTATTAAAAAATAAAAAAAACTACTCGTCAGATCTGAATAAAACTCATGCTGTGAAGGTTTCCTCAGACCTAGATATTACATAGAAAAAATCAGCAAGATCCTTCAGAAAAAAAGATTTTGGGCGGGGGGTCCCCTTAAGCTTTCTAGCTTTCGGAAAGTAGATTTCTGGGAAAATGAGAGGGGAAGAAGCAAATTTCCAATTGACATTGGTAACTTATATTAACACAGAAGTCTATGTTATATACAAAATAAATGAAAATAAACAAAACACAATATAATAAACCCAAGACGTTTCGCAGATCATTCTGCATCTTCAGTTGGAATGAGGGGAAGTGTGACCAATACGAGTATACTGTAGATATGTATAAAGGAAAAACTTGGAGAGGTCACTTAATGACTCTCCTCTGTTTGGCTGGCGCTATTTGGTTGGTTCCTAAGCCTAGCCTCTGCGGGGATATTTTGGACCTTTATGTGTGTTCTCTGACCTGATGGTTGTATTTTCTAATGAATTTGCTGTCGTTTTCAGCAGAATATACTTAAAAGAGAATCTCCTGCCACGCTTCACGAATATATATATATATATATATATATATATATACATATATACACATATATATAAATATATATATACTTATGTATGAATATCTATCTATATATATATGTATATATACATATATATTCATATATATATACATATATATATAATATATGTATATATATATACAATATATATATGTATATATGTATATATATACAGTATATATGTATATACATATATATAAATATATACTACATATATATATAAATACATATACTACATATATATATATATATATATAT
>NC_134779.1:3457179-3459679 GCF_046742065.1 Oratosquilla oratoria
CCATAAAAAAAATTCAGTAACTGTAATAACATTAAAAAAAAAACTATTTTTAAAACAGTAGAATTTTTTTATTAATTGAACATAAAAATTGAACATGCCATAAAAACATTCAGAAACTGCAATAACATTAAAAAAATATTTTCAAAACAGTTGAAAATTTTATTAATTGAACATAAAAATTAATTAAAAAGGGTAAAATAATGTTTAATCTTTAATTTTCATCACTAGTAACATCGCCATCACTAATGTTAGGCTCATCGACATTGGCTGCACCCAAATGAAGGTTGTATGCAAAGCCCCTAAGGTAGTCATCAAGAGAGGCAGTTCCATATCTAGCTATAACAGTAGCAAGTCGCTGTTCCCTTTGGATTTGTTCTTTTTTCTTTTTTTGTTGGTTACTCCCAGCAATTATTCGCTCCACTTCTTGTTGTGTTCGATGTTCTTCTTTTAAAAACTCCTTAATCATTAAAAATACTCCCATGTGGTAACGTTCTACCACCGTTTCAAACCTTCTGTGCCAGGCTTCCAAGTTATTATTTGTTCTTGGCAGATTGTATTCCTGTAGATGATGAATACTCCATATAGATGGAGGAAATCTTGGTGGGTGACGCTGTGTGAGTCTTCCTGGTCGTCCTCTTCTCCTTGCAGCAATTGATCTTCCCAAAACAAATGTATCTCAAAAATACTTGTACACCACTTCAGCCTCACAAGGAGCACAACTTAACAAATATGAAAATGCGTTACAAATTTCTGCTGGAGGTAAAAATGCGAGGGCAGATAACTTTCTTATACTTAAAGCCACATCTTCATTATTTTTGTAGATATTCACAAGACCATTCTTCTGGATACTTCGATGTATGTTTTGACAAAGATGAAAAAAACACCCTGTTACTTTAGCATTTGGAAATGTATGTTGAAGGGCATTTATGCTTGCAAGTTCAAAATCAACTATTATAAATTTAGGGTTCAATTCATTATAAAGTCATTTGTACGGATTTTATTGTCCTTGGATTCTTCAGAGATAATGAGACCGAAGAAATAAATAAATAAAAAAAGATTAATAAAATATACCACCGGCCACTGCCAGTAGCCCAACCATGTATCAAAAGATCAACTACAAATGCAGGGATCAAATTCTTTGACCTTCGTAATTAAGCCTCTCAAACTGACAAAGATCTGTATATATATATACATACATACATACATACATATATATTTAAATGGCATTCAAGAAGAGGCTAGGAGTTTCGGCTCTGTAACCTCTCTGTCACGTTGATGGTTCTTTCTTCCTACGTGGTTTTGCTAAACTTCTTTACATTCGTACCTACTGTACATAATTTAACAGATGTTTGGTGTTTATTACACAAATAAATGGCAGTTTGAAAATTTATGTGTGTGTGTGTGTGTGTGTGTCTATCTATTTACATACAGCTCAAACACATACATATATATAGAATTAATTATATTAACAACAACGACTAATCTACGGAATACTGTGCCCCTATGTCCTGTAAGAGAGGTAGACTTTGAATTTCCGTATTTTTAGTCAATCTTTTGTCATGTCACTCTTTTGAATTTCCGTATTTTTTGTCACTCTTTTGATTTGTCACTCTTTTGAATTTCCGTATATTTTGTCACTCTTTTGTCATGTCACTCTTTTGATTTGTCACTCTTTTGATAATAACCCATATATATATATATATATATATATATATATATATATATATATATATATATATACACACATATATACACATACATATGTATATATATATATATATATACATATATATGTATATATATATATATCATATATATATATATATATACACACACATATATCATATATATTCATATATATATATATATATATATATATATATATATATATATTGATATACATGTATATACCAAAGGCATTTCCCCCCCTACACGGGAGGTAGACAAAAAAAAAGAAAAAAATAGGACTTAAAAACCACTCCCATCTATTCCATTCCCTACATACTCCTCTCCCCTCAACCCTCTTCCCTCCCTCTTCTCTGGCACTTCCTGGATGACGTATCGTCCCTGCATCTTTTTCACTGCCCTGGGTCAGAAGGAGTGTCATAAGACACAGCAAATCCATAGCAAGGCCATTTCATTAAATCGGCGATGCACCTTTTCCGTGACCTCATGCAGAAAAGGAGAAGACGGGGAGAAATCCCTTTAGGCTGCGTCAATTTATTTCTCATACATAGTCCCTCAACCCCCATATCCCCCACCAACTCCTCCTCATGCATCATAGCATAATCCATACACAACCATTCTCCTTTCTCCCCTCTCTTCTGTCTTCTACAGTCCTTCCTCAACAGACATTCCGTCTTTCCCAATTCTCCTTTTATCCCATCCATCCATAATATCCTATGCCGTCCCCTCATGTTCCCTTCTTCCACCTCTGCCTTCCACACCTCTTTTACTAGTCTTTTTTTACTCATTCTTTCCATGTGTCCAAATCATACTA
>NC_134779.1:3464679-3472179 GCF_046742065.1 Oratosquilla oratoria
GAGAAAAAAATCGAAATGAAAAATACAAAAAATGCAAGGAAATGTATTTTGAACTTCAAAGCTCAATATCTCAAAACTACCCTTTTCTCTACATTTTTTCTATCTCCTCCGTAACTACTCGGGCGATTTTAATGGGGTTTGAATCATTTGAAAGCTGAATAAATGTGCAAACTTTTTTTGTGAGATTTTTTTTATGATAGAAGTTGATATATTGTATTTTGAACAAAATATGACACGTTTAAAAAAAAAATTCCTTCTCCTAAACTAAGAGGAAATTCCAAAAACGCCACAATAATTTTTTAGGTATTGCTATAGAGCATTTGTGGTATTTTTTTCAGCATGCTCAGTCAATGGATAAGTGAGGAGATAGAACTTTTGTAATTGGTAAAAAAAAAAAAACGATTTTTTTATTAATAACTTCATTGTTTTTCAACCAAATGATATGAAAATTGATGGTGAACATTTCAGTATATGTATATATAACATATTAAAAATTCGCGAAATTCCGATCATAATTGACGAAGTTCGTTTTCGAGCGCGACGGCCCCCTTCAGGGGATACTACATAAACCTCCTAACATTAACCCTTAACCCTAAATAAAAATAAAAAAATAGAAATGAAATATAGTTATCCAAGTACCTGGAGTGATAGGGTATCAGAATATATATAGTTAATGGGGTCTATCTCTAAAACCCTAGGAGGAGTTCGTGTAGAAACAAACAAATAAACAATCAGACAGACAGAGACTACTAATTTATTATAATAGATATATATATATATAAATGTATATACATATATATATATACATATATATACATATATATATATATATATATATATATATATATATATACATATACCAAGCCGGCTAGGTTCGCATATATAAGTCACCACCCGACGATTTCCTTCGTCATTTCTTTGGACCTTTAATTTTGTAAGTATTGGCCCCCAACGGCCCATGTATCGAGATAGGATTTGAATTATTGCTTATTTATTTATGTCTATTTCCATGATTGTGAATTTTTGTTTAGGTTAACACCCTTGTTCTTTATTTCTGTATGTCGGTAATATTTATGTTGCAGATTTTCCTGAAGATGTCTCCTTGCAGACGAAACGTTGAATAAATGGCAATCTGGTTTATGTCCACCCTCCAAATGGCAGAGTACTGGTTAGAAAGCTTGAGAATACCCATAAAAAATTAACAACCTCCTTAATGCTGTCGACTTTAATAACGCATGCATACAAGAGAATCTGATCCCTAGATATTCATATATATATATATATATAAATATATATATGTATATATATGTATGTATACACACACACACACACACACACACACAGCGGCAAATAATGAGCTCTGAGCTCACTGCCGTAGGGTGGTGTCTGGCTGTCTCGACAGAGACTGCAGCAGATCCGAGGTGAATACACACACACACACACACACACACACACACACACACACACACACACACACACACACACACACACACACACACACACACACACACACACACACACACACACACACACACACACACACACACACACAAACATATATATATATATATATATATATATATATATATATATATATATATATATATATATATATATATTGGTGCGTTTTTGGTGCAGGTTTTCCTTAATACATGTTTGATGAAATAGTACATTATTCTGGAAGTTGTTGATTTTATTTCGTGTGTTTTTTCTATTTATTAGTTATACTCTTAATTTGGATTGGGTGGGCATAAACTAATTCCTTACAGTTCTCCATCTTATTTCACGACGTTTCATCTTTATTAGGACCTCTTTTGTTTTAAAGATACAATAAATATTTGTGATACTACAAGTTGGAATTTTAGATTACATTAATGGACATATATAAGATTATATATAAAATTAAGTCTAACATAGTAAAATTACATGCTTTATAGGTGAAAGGTTTCCTTAATCTTAAATAGCTGACGGTTACATCTTGGGCTTGGATGAACTTCGCTTAGGAAGGTGTGAGGTGATTAACGGATTACCCGTGATCTCTGGGCTTTTAAACTTTTCGGTGGTAACATGAGGAGAGAGGTTGTGTGGAGGGGGAGGAGGAGGAGGGAAGGAGGGGAGGAGGAGGGAGAGTAGAAGGTGATGGGCGAGTGTTTTCGAAGAGGGCTGCTAATTCCACTTTTTTGTTGATATGGTTGTACTTGGGTTTTAGATGAGAGTTGATACACAAGTCCAAAAATTCAATATGGTCTTCTTTTTTAATCTAATTAGATAAATTGATGAAAGAGGGAGAACTTTGAGGGATAGCTAGGGTACTCCCGTACAATCTGGATAACTTTTTAGAGATTCTCTTTCTACTTACTTGGTGGTAGAGAAATTAGAGACAGAAGGAAAAATCTCTGTCAACCAAAACCTCCATGAATAGCTACAATGTAAAGGCACAAAAGCACGCCACCAACACAACACCAATATATATATGTATTGTCACAACACACCTCCACCTATAATATGTGAATTAATAAGAGACTTGAGAGGACAACACTTAAAGTTAATAGCACTGCCTCTTCTCTTAATGGTGAATGGACAAGTTATCTATCATTAACCTATTAAGTAAATCATTACACATCAACTACTAAGGATAGACAAATATATATACATATATATATATATACATACATATATATTTATATATGTATACATATATATATATATATATATATATAAAGTTATTTTCATATATTGAACATAAGACTATATCACTTATCATATCCTCATCACATGCAATATAATTATCCAGTTTAGTAAAGTAAGTGACTCACACTTATAAGATAGAATAAAATCATATTATCACTACAATCATTCCATAGATGTACCTTCTGATCTCCACAGTATTGTTCAAATTGAATGAAATTAACAAAATTATTAACATCAGTAAGTAAACCTAAATGGCATAATCTGCACACATATAAAGAATTAGATCTTGTATTAATTTCAATGAAAGAGTTCACCAATAATATAAATGCAATGGCATGATATGCATATACATGGTATATTGTATTTATCATGAGATATCTTTTTCATTTCCAATGGTGTCAAGGTATTTATAGACATCTAACACAATAGACTTTCCAAGCTTACATACCTTATTGGAATACTCTCTGTCTGGTACAAGATTTCCCCTTTATTTATTATATTTAAGAATGCCCAATCTAGGCACATGGAATATGAATCCCCATTAGACTACATGAGATATAAGTTACTCGTTCAGCTGTATTTGAGAGAGAGGACAATTTTCTCTCTCGTTAACTCAAATCGACACCAAAACAAGTTTCAACAATGGATCTGTCGACATATATGGAAGTAAACATAAATCGTACATTATTCATACATCACAAGAAATTAAAACAAATACATACTTGAATTTTCATACACTAATTAGAATGTAACATTCTAAAACATATAACATATACGTAAGTATGTTCACCTTTTCAAATATTTGCATTTCTCTCGTTACGATAAGATACGCATGAGAAAATGAAAGAAAATGGAGAACAGCCCTCTTCCTGTCTCTCCAAAGTAGTTTAAGTCACAGGAGACAGGAAGAGGCCTACACAAGCGGACATATGAGCACAAGAGTGACCTGAGGGCCCACCGAACATCAAACGCCTTGGTGGTTCATGCGGAGAAATGTAAAATTTACCTAACTGGGACGGAGTGGAAATATTAAAACAAGGATTAGACAAGAAAAAACGAAAATTAGTTAGTCAAGGCAGCTTTCATAACATCATAGCCCTGCTGTAACCATCGGGAAATGTTTATTAAGCTGTCCAAAACGTCCGGCTGGATGGTCCTACAGGAGTTGAAGGGTACGAGAGAGAGGAATGGGGTGGGTTAAGGAAGGAACGCGGAATTATGTCAGGTATAAATTGTTGATTTCCTGACCATGTTTGTACATTCTGTACAAGCTCTGTTAAGAGCGAAACGTCAGTAATTAAAGACTTCAACGATTCTCGGTGTTTATCTCATCACCCTGCCAATCATTTTGTCGTCCATTCTTCAACATATATATATATATATATATATATATATATATATATATATACATGTATATATACATGTATATATATATCTTATATATACATACATATATGTATGTATATATAAGATACATATATATGTATATATACATATATACATATACATATATATGAATATATATATATGTATATATATGTATATATATTATATATATATATATATATACATGTATATATATATCTTATATATACATACATATATGTATGTATATATAAGATACATATATAGGGATATATACAAATATACATCCACATATATATACGTATATATATATATATATATATATATACGTATATATATGTATATATTATATATATACATATATATATATATATATATATATATATATATATGAGTGGAAGGTGGCAAGGAGGCGCAGGAAGATGCAGGAGTAAATATTCTCTTACGTTTCGACGGATGTCTTCCTCAGAGAGACTACAGACTATCAGATCTTGTGGACATTATATACCCCCGTTATGGCTCATCCTGCCGGCCGTCTGGGAATGGCGCCCGCTGATTGGCTAATCGTTCCCCTGCAAGCTAGTGCATCCAAGGTCATTCTCGCTGTGGGTCGCGCCAGGCTAACATGTCCTTCTCGGTGATTGGTGACTGGGCTCGTCGTGATGTGTGCGGCTTCTATGGTTTTCCTTAATCTCTTTCCCAGTCCTTGGTGGAGAACCTCGACGTTATTCCAGTTGGGAAGGTGCCCGTGCGTATCTACGTGTACCACCAAGGAGTTGGAAGTTCTGTGGTGGCGTAGATCACTCTTGTGTTCGTACACTCTTTTTTCTATGCCACGCGATGACTCTCCGTAATACGCGGCCGGGCATCCTCCGCATGGAATTTTGTAAACATTGCTGTTCTGGTTTTTGATGTTCTTGTTCTCATTCTTACTTACTATGTCTCTGATTCTTAGTCCCGCGGCATGTGCTATGTGGATACCCTTGGTGGATAGAAAATTAGTGATTACTTCTGCTCCTTTTGAATATGGTACTACCAGGTAATCTCCTTCTTTGTTCATTTTGTCCTTATATATGGAAACACTAGAATTAGACAAATTCATATATCATATATATATCATATATTCATATATATAAAATCAAATCAAATCAAATCAAATCAAATCATATCAAATCAAATCAAATCAAATCAAATCAAATCAAATCAGCCATCCTGAGTCCACCGCTGAACAAAGGCCTCCTTCATAGAATTCCATGATTTACACGACCGTGCCATTCTCTGCCACGGCACTCCTGCAAACTTCTCGATCTCGTCTCTCCATCTTCTGTCTGGTCTCCTTCTTCCACGCTTCCAATATTGCGGCGTCCACTCAGTAACACACTTGTTCCATCGCTCATCAGTCGATTGCACCAAATTACCTGCCCAATTCCACTTCCTCTTTTTTACTGCCTCCACAATATCTTTCACTATAGTCTGCTCTCCCACCCAACTAGCTCTTTTTCGGTCTCTCAATGTTATTCCCGTCATTGATCTCTCCATTTTCCTCTGTGCTGTCCTTAGCTTTGTTTCCATAGCCCTCGTCAGCTTCCAAGTCTTACAGCCGTAAATTATTGCTGGTAGAATGCATTGATTGTAAATTTTATTATACTTACCAAACACTTTCCAACCAATTGTAATGCGTCTTTTTTATTTCATTATCATGATCTTTCGTCACTTTCACAATCTGGCCTAAATAATTATACTCTTCAACTTTCTCAAGACTCTCATCATCAATTACAATCTCTTTACTTTGAACTTTCGTGTTGAACATTACTTTTCTTTTACTCTTATTCATTTTTAAACCTACTTTGAGACTTTCCTTGTTTAGATCGCTCAGCATATCTTGCAAGTCTTCTGCTCTTTCTGAAATAAGAATGATGTCATCCGCAAATCTTAGGTGGTTCAAATATTCGCCATTAATCTTCAAACCTTTCTTTTCCTAACTCAACCATCTGAAAATATCTTCTAAACAAGCCGTACTCCTTTCTCGATCTTGATCTTTTCTGTATCTTTATGTAGTCGAACTATAGCGGTACCTTTCGCATAAATCTTTTCTAGAACTCTTACGATCTGTTCGTTTGTACCCTGTTTGCGTAGCGAGTTTAGTATTGCTATTTGACCTACCGAGTGAAAGGCCTTCTACAAAATTTACAAAAGCTAAACACAGAAGGAAATTTTATTCTGTCGTTTTCTTTTGAATATCCGCTTCTAAAGCCTGCCTGTTCTCTCAGTCGGTTTCCATCTAAAACTTGACTTAGTCTATCTGTAAGGATCTTGGAGAATACTTTATATACGTTTGATAGCAAGCTAATAGATCGATAGTTACTAAGGTCCTTCTGGTCTCCTTTTTTATGAAGCAAAATTACTATAGCATTGCACCACACATCAGGAACGCTTTCTTGACGTAAGCACTGGGTGTACAACTCAGCTGATTTAATATGAACTAATTTAGCTGCGTTCTTCAACAGATATATCGATATACCATCTTCCCTAGATACTTTTCCTCGTTTCATAGTTTTTAGAGCAAATTCTACTTCTTCCTTTGTAACCTCTGGTACACTACTAACGTCTACACATGAATTATACTGACTTAACTACGGTCTTCGACGAGTAAAGCTCTTGATAAAATTCTTCTACTCTTTTTACCATTTTGTCTCTACATTAAATTATTTCTCCATTCCTATCTTTCAAACATATCATTTGCTGTCTTCCTAAAGCATGTATGCGCTCGGTCACTAATACTTTTACCTTTCCGAATAGTTTCCTATATTTCATCCATATTTCTCTTTCATTTCTCTAATCTCTGTCTTTTGTTGATAAGCTTGTTTAGTTCTACTTTTTCTATCTCGTCTCTCCTGCTTTTAATCTGTGTGGTCCTGCTAACTGACACATCCCTGATGGCAAACAGGGAAATTCCTCAGATATATGGGGTACCGTCGTGCTGACGGCATAGACCATTGGGAAAGTTGAAGAAGGCATGAGAGGGGAAAGGGAGAAGAGTTAATTACTATACAATGTTAATTACTATGCAATGTTAATTACTATACAATGTTAATTACTATGCAATGGAAAATATGCCTGCATGGCCTAATATACCAGGTTCACTTGCTCACAATGGTACTTCATTGCTTTTCCTCCGACGAAGTTCAGACGATTTCATGCTGTTGAAGGATGGAGTCAGGCCTGATAGATTAAGACCACATTCAAATTGTGGTTTCACAGAGTTTCATCTTCTATGTGGCAGAAAAGAATATATAAAATTCTACCATGTTGAAACAGTTATGAACGGAGGTTGGGAGACAAAGATTCATGCCTGGTTAAGAAACAGTGTGGCTGATGAAGAAAGCCAACTCTTGTAGAATAGAAAATGAATAAATTATGGAAACGAAATGTTAGTAAAAAAGT
>NC_134779.1:3482179-3484679 GCF_046742065.1 Oratosquilla oratoria
TACACCAAGAAGTTGTATTTCTCCAGTGGAGACAGCCGTTATCAAAACTGGAAGGCGGTCAACGAATGTGGTTGAACAGAGTAGAGACGGCAATAACTTGCTATCCCAAATGCACAATGCATGTTTTGCCTTCGGCTTTGAATGCGTTGTGCAGGTCCGTCCATTGTTGCTGACGGTGCTTTTCTCTATGGCGCTTGACGCTGGAGCGGCTGATATTGAGCTCGCCAGGATCATGTCCCAGACTTCTGGCGGTTTCAGCTACCACAAACAGAGCATTGCGATCCGTTGTCCCTGTCCGATCCAGGGCTGCTGTAAGCTCTGGGGTCCAGACATTGTTAGGTCGAAACCGCTTCGTTTGTGGAGTTGTTTTCTTCTGTCCGTTATCTGAATCCGCAGATGTCAGCGAGTCTTCATGTGACTCTGCAGAGGAAGAAGATCCTTCCAGCTGAACTTGGCTTGTAGTTGCCTAGGCTTCGGCAACATGTTTTTGTCTGCACCTTTTCAGTTGTTCTTCTCGCTGTTGCGATCTTGCTTCCATGTTGTCCAGTTTCTTGTCCATCGCGCCCCATTGAGCCGCGGCGCCCTGGTTCTCGTTGCGCTATTAAGAATTCTTTGTCTTCTTGAATATGAATTAAAGACATTGCATTGGCATGCGCCACATCAAATAGGTTTTTCATTGCAACCTGGAATTCTTTTTCATTTGCCTCTTGTTTTCCTCCTTTCCCTTTGTTTTTCTTCAAAAGTTTCCACTGATTGAACAATTTCTTTACTTTTTCTTGAATTTTGTCATTCCTTTGAACAGGAAGCCTGGCCTTTTTCCAGTAAGCTTCTACTTCACTTGTTACAATAGATGCACTTTCACTAACGCCTTTGTTTAATGTCATATGGTGATGTAAAAATACACTTAACACTTGCTCCTTGCTGGGGAGCTTGGCCCCCAGAATTGTGGTGGACATTTCTTCAATGAGATAAAAACCACGTTTTTTCGCCATCTGAAAAGAATAAAGATACAAAGATAATAGTACAATGTCTTTGCCACCTCTCAGAGACGAGATTAGTTCAAATATGACGCAATCAAATGTAACCAGCGTGGAACTGAGTGGATGATACAAGATGATGCAACATTTCGTCATCTGCTCCCAGGGGTAAATCTCAAAACTTGTTGAGCCACCCCTAAATATTATTTGATTGGCTTCAAACTTTGTACACAGTGTTTTCTACCTAAATGGAACCAGAATCAGGCCAGAGAACAAAGGAATTCAGGAATTAATTTTTATGGACCACCCTAAGTCATACATACATACATACACATATACTTACACACACATATACATTCATACATACATACATACATACATACATACATACATACATACATACATACATACATCATACATACATACATACATACATACATACATACATACATACATACATACATACATACATACATACATACAAACATACATACATACATATATACGTACATACATACATACGTATATACATACATACATACATACATACATACATACATACATACATACACACATACATACATACATACATACATACATGCATACGTACATTCACAGGTAGATAAATATGTTACCTACGTCACCTCCGTTACCACTATATTAACTACGGTTTACTTCTTTTTACTGTTCCCTTGTATGGTTTTATATTTCTATTTTTCACTTTCAACTTTATTTTCATCACTGTCTTACATAAGAATGTTTCTTTACGAAGGTGAACTAAACGGAGGTAAAAGTTTTCTTCTTTTCTTCGCAAATAATATTACACTTGGCTTGTCAATTTACACCAAGGGACTCCCCACTGGAATCCTCAATTTACTCACTAAGCCACTTCGCACCGACGTCACGACATCCCCAGTTCAGTGATCTTTACTATTACATTTAAATGCCTCCCCTCAGGGCGTGACTTTACTCCCGTGAACCAATAAATTTTTCTCCTCCTCCACCATTTCTCCAATCAGAATGTTACAAACGTCTCAAGCAATACAGCTAACTCAAGCAATCACGATATCGATGCACGACTGGCTTAGTTAACATATTGTTAGATCAGCAATAAAATCTGGTACCTAGCGGTTGTTTATAATCTTTAAACGAGGAGCGAGATTATGCAACTCCTTCGCGGCTATTACTTACCAAACATCCAACTCATAAAATTAATTTCTCGCCACTTACCCCTCTACCTATCTTACTTGTCTAACTTTATCTACCAGTCTCTTACAGATAGATAGATTACTAGATAGCGTGAGAGATAGATAAACAGACAGGCAGACAGACATACAGATAGATAGATAGATAGATAGATAGATAGATAGATAGACAGATAGAATTATATATAAATACGTAAGTATTCATATAGGAGGATTAATAAACAGATAGAGAGGTAAATAGAAGGATCGATTGATGCACAAACATGTAGTTCGATACATATGGAGACAGACAGATAGACATAAATAGATAGAAAGGTA
>NC_134779.1:3507179-3512179 GCF_046742065.1 Oratosquilla oratoria
ATATACATATATATATATATATATATATATATGTGTGTGTGTGTGTGTGTGTGTGTGTGTGTGTGTGTGTGTGTGTGTGTGTGTGTGTGTGTGTGTGTGTGTGTGTGTGTGTGTGTGTGTGTGTGTGTGTGTGTGTGTGTGTGTGTGTGTGTGTGTGTGTGTGTGTGTGTGTGAATGTGTGTGTGTGTGTGTGTGTATGTGTGTGTGTGTGTGTGTGTGTGTGTGTGTGTGTGTGTGTGTGTGTGTGTGTGTGTGTGTGTGTGTGTGTGTGTGTGTGTGTGTGAGTGTGTGTGTGGGTGTGTATGTGCATATATATGTATATATGGCGCAATCAAAAAACACATGGTAAATAACCATAACACCACCATCACCAGTCCTATACTAAACGAGAACACCAAAACCATCTACAAAGCTAAAGACCTCCCTTTGACTCAAGATAACCGAATCTATGATCATTTACATCGGAAAACCTTCTATCAATATACATCTCATGCCAATAATCATAGTTTTGAAATAATTTATATATATATATATATACATATATACATATATATATGTACACACACACACACACACACATATATATATATATATATATATATATATATATATATATATATATATATATATATTAGGGTGTGTCTCAAGTATAGGGAGGAAAAATCAAAGTCGCTGAATTATTCTCTCACTCTCTGAAATCGTTTTATTTGGAATTATAAAGGAACAGAAAAAAAAATTAAACCTCTACGCCAATAATAACCACTCGCTCAGCCACTCTTCATTTACTCCTTCAAGAGAGTCTTCTTCTTTGGGTCCGGGTATTTCAGCCGGTGGTCTTGAACCACTCAGAGCAGGTCCTGGAGTCCGTCCTCCTTCTTTGTCAGCTTCTGGTTGAATGACTGGACCAGCGCTAGTGCGCGCTCGGCAAAGTTATTGACCACAGCCTGCTCCTCGACGACCTCCAACCCGGCTTTGTAATCCTCACAGTTCGGCCATTCAATGGGGTCGACGGTCAGGAATTCTTTCCCGATCTGGAGCCGGTCGAAGAACTGTAGCGTCCTCCGGGTCACGAACTGCTCCAATCGCCGTCGAAGGCCTCAGGTGGTAGTTGAGGGCGGACTTGACGAGGACCAGGTTGATGTTCAAGACGACGGACCATGGCTCGTTTGGTGTCCGCCGAGACTTCTTGATCGAAGAAAGCGAGGGCCACAAGTTTGTCACCGAGGTACCAGAGATGTCCATTCAATTTCTTGATGGCTGGACCCACAAGCGTCTTGTTCTTGAAGGCCAGGAGGTCCTTCATCATGTCCAGATCATTCCTCGGAGCGGCGGAGGCTTTGGGAGCGACGATCCATCGCTTGATGTAGAGGATGACGCCAAAGACGGCAATGTCTCTGACCACTCGCTGGTCTTTCGGTCT
Organism: Oratosquilla oratoria; assembly: GCF_046742065.1. Lineage (NCBI taxonomy): Eukaryota > Metazoa > Arthropoda > Malacostraca > Stomatopoda > Squillidae > Oratosquilla > Oratosquilla oratoria. The sequence continues at coordinate 3,508,600 of NC_134779.1, forward strand.
CAGAGGAACTTGGTCCCTGAAGAGCCAGATCTTGATAGCGTACAGCAGGGTGGCCATCCAGCGTGCACGGTATATGGCTCCGGGTTGGCGGAACAGCACATCACGTTACTGTGCAATGTCGTGTTTGAGGAAGATCCGGGCCAGTTCGATGAGTTCCTTATAGTCATCGCGGGGTTGAGTGCTGGTAGAGTAATGGAAGTAGAAAGCGATGAGGTTCTCACGTACCGGGGCAACGACCGCTTCAACATCCGGATCAGATGAAGCTGGTTTGAAGTCGTCTTGGACGATGTATGGCCATGTTGCTCTGAAGCTTTTGAACAGAAGGCTGTCGGGGCCAGACGACGGACCAAGAAGGGCATTGGAGACCCCTCCCAGGACAACTTCGTGTTTGTGGTGGGGGCAGGCGAAGTGGAGAAGGTGTCGGCCCAGTCTCACTTCCAGGAGTTTGCACGCACCACCTCTGATGCCAGTGTTGGAGGCGGTGGTGTCAAAGCAGAGCCCCTGGACCTTGGTTTCCAGGCCCCAGTCCTTCAAGTAGGTCTCAACCGCAACTGATTGGACTGGACCTGTTCCATGGGGCTTTTGAGGGGCTCCAAGAAGCTGAACCACCCCTTTTCCCGTGACGAGGATTGGGAGACGCTCAATCATCTTCTGGCCATCCAAGCTGTCCATCAACTTGCCGTCCCAGTGTACGGTGAGTGACGAATGAGTCGTAAAGGACGCCTTTAAACTGCTTGCAGTGCTGGATCGTTGGCGAGCTCGTTGCCGGTGAATGGAGCTTGGGTTGATGTTGTACTCCTGTATGTTTTCACCCATACTCGGAACCGTTTCAGCCATGATGTACGCTGCGTTCCAATAGGATATGTTCGTCCGATCCAAGGCAGAGGCGAGACGGGGAGACAGCAGATTCTTCGGTCGTTTCCCTGGCAATGCGGTTTTAAGACCGGGTAGACCAGGTAGAGGAGATTCCTCACTCAGCTTGGCAGCCCCACCAACAGCGCCCAATCTAAGTATACCAGAAGCGAAGAGGTGCTCATCACACTAAAAGATACATGCTGCGGCCGAGCCCTTCCCTTGCTCCGAATTCGGGGAAAATTAGCATGAGAACTTTACAAACTGCACGAAACCAGGGAGTGAGAAAAGAAAAAAAAAAAATCCGGAATTGATTTTTGAGACACCCTAATATATATATAAATATATATATACATATACACACATATATATATATATATATATACATATATATATATATATATATATATATATATATCACTTAGACAACATGTTGTAGCACATTTGTAAATAATAATCACGAAGAACCCACAGTCGGAATAAAAGGAAACTTTAGAAGAAAGTGTAACTTCTATATTTCGGCTAATAGCTCTAGCCCTCTTCAGGAAAGTACAGATAACAAGAATTTGCAGAGACATAAGTACAATTGAGATGTGAATAGAAGGGAAACACGCAATGCTAAAACAGGACAATCCGGCACGCAGGGCGGAGTCAGAGGTAAGGGGATGTGTTGGTGGAGGTGTGATGTCAGGAGGGAAGCGGGCTGGAATCGAGGTCAGGAGGGAAGCGGGCTGGAAGCGAGGTCAGGAGGGAAGCGGGCTGGAAGTGAGGTCAGGAGGGTGACAGTTCTTAACCAAGCGGCTCACAGCCTTTTATTCCGACTGTGGGTTCTTTGTAATTAATATATATATATATATATATATATATATGTATATATATATATGTATATATATGTATATATATGTATATATATATATATATATATATATATATATTGTAGTGTTCTGTAGCCAACACGTAAAGTGCCCCTTTAAAAGACTCGTGACTGTCAAGTCCCAGGTCAAGACTATAGTTACCCCTTTACACGGCAATAGTGTCCATTCATTTATATATACATATAGGTATATTTTTAATACAACAAATTTCATTTCTTTTGTAAATAGAATAAAAATATATTCTATATCCCATATCAAGAATATATATGTACTGTACAAAGATTATAAATGATTGTATACTAAAAGCAAAGAATTAAGAACCTCATCAACGTTGTTGTAGATAGTATCATTGGCATTTTCAGAGAACACAAATCATACATAAGCAGCAATTGGCAGCAGACAGTCAGTATTTGCACAAGAACAGTCATACTTCCTAGGGCTACCTTTTAGAGTTGAATAATTCTTATAAACCAACGTAAGTTTGGATGGCTTTCATCTTGGCAGTTAACACTGCTACCTGCTTCTGGACATTTCCCAGCTCATTCTCTCCTTGACTTTTCCGTTTTTCGTAGCTCTCCGTGATCCGCATGAGTCCTTGTTGGCTAGTAAGACTTCTCGGTCGTACGGCCCGGCGAAATCTAGTATTAATCTATCATAGTTTTGAGTAGTCTAGATCGAATCCCCACTGGGCACACAGCGTGTCATTCTACGCGGCTGTCCCCTTTAGCTCTTCTGAGCACATTTCTTGTGTACCAGGGAGCTTGTCTTCCACCCCGACGTGCTGAATGGAGTCTTCAACTCCATCTCTGCAAAGAAAAAACACCTCCCCTGGCAATGTTACTAGTGGGTTTCCACAGAACTCGGTTTTGGGTCCCTTGTTGTTCATTATGTACATAAATCACTTAGACGATGGGACAAAAAGTGATATTAGTAAGTTTGCAGACGACGCTAAAATAGGACGCCTAATTAGGTCAGGAGACGACGCAGAGATTCTGCAGGATGATCTTAACAAATTGTTCATATGGTCGGTGAAATGGCAAATGAATTTCAATATCTCTAAGCGTAGCGTGTTAAACTAGGGCTATAGAACCCCAAAAATAGATACAGTTTAGATAAAACGCTTTTAGAGAAAACTGAGTGCGAGAGAGACTTGGAAATTCTAGTGAGTCCTGACCTTAAAACCAGGAAACAATGCATTAGCGCCAGGAATAAAGCTAACAGAGCATTAGGTTTCATTGCCAGGACGGTAACGAATAGAGGTGCAGATGTAATTATTAAACTCTATCTAGCGATAGTTAGACCCATCCTTGACTAAGTGGTACAATTTTGGTCTCCGTCCTACAGAATGGACATCAATTCACAAGAATCAGTACAGAGAAGAATGACCAAAATGGTACATGGACTCAGAAATTTGCCTTACGAAGAGAGGCTTAGGCACCTTAACTTACACTCTCTGGAAAGACGCAGAGTGCGGGGTGATCTAATAGAGGTGTTCAAGTGGATCAAAAGCTTTAACAGGGGTGATGCAAACAAGGTCATCATATTAAAACAACAGGGCAGGGCTCGCAGTAATGGTTATAAACTGGACAAATTTAGATTTAAGAAGGAAATATACAAGAATTGGTTTACTAATAGGGTGGTCGACGAATGGAATAAACTTAGTAACCATGTAGTAAGCGATGAAACTATCCATTGCTTTAAGAAACGATTAGACAACTTTATGGATGGGGATGACAGGTGGTGATGGATACAAAGCTGCCTAGTGTAGGCCTTATGGTCTGTTGCAGTCTATTTCATTCTTATGTTCTTATGACCCTAATATCGACCGGGATAAGGCTAGGCATGTTTTTTTC
>NC_134779.1:3529679-3534679 GCF_046742065.1 Oratosquilla oratoria
ATCATTCTAGTGGTATATTCAAGCATATTGAATTAAATAATCATCCAGTTGATTGGGGTAATGCCCAGGCAATCTATTATACCAACAACATAATAGCAAGAAATTTAATAGAGTGCAGTTTGATTCATACCACCAGTAATCAAAATACCAACCTACATAAAGGCTTGTACAAACTTGATAATTTCATTTGTCAAGAAATTAGTAAGATAATATCAGGTAAAATGTGACCCAACGAATTGACCTAATGTCGCCCTATATTATTAGTAGAAACAGTGACCCTGGCGACTGTGACCTGATGTCGCCCCACCATCCTAAGATAATTGACAATGACCTTCCGCTCTCCAGGGGGTAATTGGTCGCTACGCTTATTCAAACTGTCCTTGTTCATTTGTATCATGTATATATTTTCTATGTATTCCTATCACTATGTACTTGTTGCACTGAAGATGTAATATACGAAAGCGCTCTGCTTCGTTAGTTTCTTTTTCCAAGTGGTCTACTTTGCATAAGTGAACACACGTACCCGTGTTCTTATTAGCATATATACATATATATATATATATATATATATACATATATATATATATATATATATATATATATTTGTGTGTGTGTGTGTGTGTGTGTGTGTGTGTGTGTGTGTGTGTGTGTGTGTGTGTGTGTGTGTGTGTGTGTGTGTGTGTGTGTGTGTGTGTGTGTGTGTGTGTGTGTGTGTGTGTGTGTGTGTGTGTGTGTGTGTGTGTGTGTCTATGTATGTATGTGTATGTATGCCTCTGCCTTTGTCTTTCTATGTCTCTCTTGCCCTCTCTCTCTCTCTCTCTCTCTCTCTCTCTCTCTCTCTCTCTCTCTCTCTCTCTCTCTCTCTCTCTCTCTCTCTCTCTCTCTCTCTCTCTCTCTCTCTCTCTCTCTCTATATATATATATATATATATATATATATATATATATATATATATCTCACTCTCTATCTCTCTTTCTATCTCTCTATCTCTCTCACTCTCTCTCTATCTCTCTCTCTATCTTTCTTTCTATCTCCCTCTCTCTATCTCTCTCTCTATCTCACTCTCTCTCTATCTCTCTCTTTATCTCTCTCTCTATCTCTCTATCTCTCTCTATCTCTCTCTATCCCTCTCTATCTCTCTCTATCTCTCTCTATCTCTCTATATCTCTCTCTATCTCTCTATATCTCTCTCTATCTCTCTCTACCTCTCTCTATCTCTCTCTATCTCTATCTCTATCTCCATCTCTGTACGTGTGTGAATGTGTGTATGTGTATTGTGTGTGTTTTTGCTCATATGAATGAATTTTTATCTAAATATTTATAAATATTCATAGTTTGCTTTACAGACAATTATAGTTATGCTTTAGTGACAATATTGTTGTTGGTAGCCACATAGTGGTAACTATTTTCTCTTTCTTTCTGTGTCTCTGTAGCCCCACGTCGGCGGGTCGGGTTCCGGCGGTTCCTCTGAAGAGTCGAAATCCGGTCGGTCCTCTAGAGGCACAATAACGGACACTGGTTCCTCCTCCGTCGACCCGTCCAGTTCCGAACAGGTAAGAAACAACCAAGAAGCTATTTCAAAATTAGATAATTTTTCAACTTTCCTGGTAAAAAGTGGGGCATTATGATTTACTCCGGGACACCAAAATAGCCTAAGTGATGTAATATTTTACGGTCATTCGTAAGTCATATTTTTGCCATTGCATACAAACATCTCAATTATTGATTTACAAAAAATTATATCAGAAATTAATGTAATTCTTCATAAACATTTCCTTAGTTGAAAGAATTAACTTTAAACTTATGCTGACTAATATGTTTATTTAGCATCAAGTAATGTTTACTTGGATACATTTGCGGATCATAATTATAGTATTTTAGGAATACAAGAAGTAGTAATATTTTCTTTTGAATTAATTTATTAAAATTGTTTGAGTTTGATTATGTTAATCAGGGTGTATTTTATTTCTATCGTCCTTCCTTTCTCCATGAACAACCCGAAACTTGTTAATTTATTTTCCTTCTCTTTTATTCCTATACAGTCGTGTGATACTGTGATCTATGTCGGACCGAATGGCGATGATGCCACGGACGGTGAGCATCCCCCGGTCTTCCTCCCCTCCATTAACTCCGGTGACAACCGTTGCTCTATGAACAAAGCCCTCAGGGGCTCCTCCGTCGACACCAGCACCCCTTCCTCTACCCCAAAGAACAACGCGGCAACCTCAGATTCTCATCGAACGCCAAAGAGGAGTCAGAAAAGTGGTAGTACAGGTGTGAGTGCCACTACGTCGAAGTCTCCCAAACATGGTAGTGGCTCGTCTCCCCAAAGAATCAAAGAGTCACATAGGAATAAAGATAGTGTTAGCAGTAGTGGAGCTAGTGGGGCTACCCCTAAGACGCCACCCAGTAAACATGGAACATCAGCGGCCTCGTCTTCGGCTGCCAAGGTTAGTTCTAGCGGTACCCCAAAGTCACCCCACGTGTCGCGTCACAGCAGACATAAAGGCGGGAGTCAAGGAGCAGCTCCTCATCACGACCCTACTGCTTCACCCTCATCGGGACCTAACATGAGTGATGAGCAGTGGATTGATGGCCCACGATTCCACAAGTCAAAAGTTATCGAGGGACACAAAATGAAAAACTACGAACTAGAGACGTGGATTGACGGTCCCGAAGCTACTTATGGGTACATGGACGATCATAAAAAGTCTATGATCCAAAAATGGGTGGAAACACAAAACGCACAAGTTCAGGATAAACCCTCAGGCCATTCCCAAAAAAGTCCTAAGCACCAACAGTATAAAGAATTAACGCAGTTCAAAACGGTGGATGATGAAGAAGTTTCACCAAAACACAAAGATAAGCATCGTGAGAAGAGAAAAAGTGTAGAATATCGACGAGACCACAAACTTGCGACGGAAAGTTCCTCTCACGACAAGGATCCTCCAACTCCAAAACGAAAGTCCTATCCTGACAAAAACTCCTATCAACACAATCAGAACGTTACTGTCTTTTCTCCTTCCACTCCTTCCCATAGAGTGTCCGAATCCACGAAAGTAGTCACCGGTGCGATGAGTACTACCTCCGAACCAGCAACCCAACCTTCGGTGTCAGATAACTCTTCTTCTTCCTCTTCGCGGCTTCCTGGATCAACAGTTTTTTTATCTTCAGCTATGCCTTCTCAAATCTCGTTACTATCTCCAGCACACGGTGGCAGTGGTGGTGGTGGTGAAAGCAAAAGTACAGCCCTCGGCTTGTCAGAGACGTCGGGGCAAGTGGCCTATGACGGTGGGGACACCTTATTATCTGAAAAGTTACATGACACTACAAGTGAACAGAGAACGCCGTCGTCTTTAGCATCAACCAAACTTCCACCCCATGTATCAACTACTAATGCTGCTGAAGTCATGTGTACGGATAGAGTTAAAGGAGGAAAATACGACGTACGCCTCAAGATAACCAACCAGAAACAGTTAGAAGGAGGCGAGGACGGGGAGGATGAAGAGGTGCTTCGTGTGATTTACACAGAATCGACAGCACTTTCTGAAAGTGATAACAGCGCACCACAGCCTAAAGGTAAGAAGTCATTAGACACGACAGCTACGGATTTTTTTTATCTCGATTTTTAACAGGAATTTGATAGTATTTGTCTATAATATGATATTCTTCAGGATATGAAAAAATAATTGATTTTTCAAAACAATAAAAGAATTCATATGGGCACCTGTGGTAACAAGGTAAACAACTGAAATGTACAAGACATTCGACTCATGTTTTCCTCTCTCTTTTTCTATACATGTAACCTTGAGAATACACACACACACACACACACACACACACACACACACACACACACACACACACACACACACACACACACACACACACACACACACACACACACACACACACACACACACACACACACACACACACACACACACACACACACACACACACACACACACACACACACACACACACACACACACACACACACACACACACACACACACACACACACACACACACACACACACACACACATATATATATATATATATATATATATATATATATGTATATATATATATATGTATATATATATATATATATATATATCTATATATATATATATATATATATATATGCTAATAAGAACACGGGTACGTGTGTTCACTTATGCAAAGTAGACCACTTGGAAAAAGAAACTAACGAAGCAGAGCGCTTTCGTATATTACATCTTCAGTGCACTGAAGATGTAATATACGAAAGCGCTCTGCTTCGTTAGTTTCTTATTCCAAGTGGTCTACTTTGCATATATGGGTATATATATATATATATATATATATATATATATATATATATATATATACTGAGTTAAACACGACAGCATTTTGGCACTGATTAATCTTCTTACTGAGATTTTCAGTTTTTCTCACAATAGGTCTCATTTCAGGAGGGTGGGCAAATACAAGCCTTCCATAGTCTTCCATATTTAATTTGACGTTTCGACTTCAGGGAGTCATCTTCAGAATAGTGACAAGAAATAAGTCACAATTTTCAAAGCTACATGATTCACAATTGACAATAATGTACAGACAACATGGGTTTAAATATAGGCCGTTTAGGAACGCTGGATGGGTCGTGACCCGCTGCGTAGTTGGGCACTTCGTCTTGGAGGGGGAGGGGGAGGGGGAGGAGGAGGGAGAGGGGGGACATTTCCAGGAAATGTCAAGGCCCATAAGGTTGGTAACCCTCTGAGGCCCATTATTTCTCAGACCCCCACCCCCACATACTCCTTAGCTAAGCGTTTGAATAATATAATTACCCCATTTATTCTTACCACTTATTCACTCAGATCTACAGACGAGTTAATTGATGTACTAAGGAGTAACAACCCCGTAGGAATTATGGCTTCCCTCGATGCCCACAGTCTCTTAACGAAAATTCCAGTTTTAAGAACTACTGAGATTATTCTAGACTATGTTTACCAT
>NC_134779.1:3549679-3552179 GCF_046742065.1 Oratosquilla oratoria
TGCTTCCACCACACAGTTCCACGAGGATGGAGGTCGTAATAGAAAAAAAAAGTAGTAGTAATAGTAGTAGTAGTAGTAGTAGTAGTAGTAGTAGTAGTAGTAGTAGTAGTAGTAGTAGTAGTAGTAGTAGTAGTAGTAGTAGTAGTAGTAGTAGTAGTAGTAGTAATAGTAGTAGAAGTAGTAGTAGTAGCAGCAGTAATAGTAATAGAAGTAGTGGTTGCAGTACTAGTAGTAGTATTCAAGTTCATAGAAAATGCGCTCAAGAAACCCTCGCTTTTCTTTATCGTCAACAACAGGGAGCAAAGGTAAAGAACATTCATTCATCAAAAGATACTACATAGGGAAGACGGATGGGCTTTTCTGTAGTGATACTTTGTCGGCATTAATCAGTGCTTGTATTATTGCTGATAATATCTTGTCGAAAATTTGGAGTTAGAGCTGTAGTAAAAGAGATTTATGGAATATAATAGAAGTGAAGAATATTTGTTGTTTTTTTTATTAAAGGAAAATTAGTCTCCAATGACAAGATAATGATGCATGACTTTGATCCTAAGAATGTCGCAGTCAGTATACCTTATAGGATTGGTTTTACGCAGCTGCATCTCAAGGTACCTTGTAAGACACTTATAACAAACAAGAAGTTTATGTAGATCATTCCAATGGAGCACAGGCATAAAGAAATATAAGAAAAATGTGATTCTTGTTCTAAACATGAGGTTCTTCCCAAACGCAAAGAAATCAATCCGAATAGCCAAGCACATACGCTACTTATCAAAAAAAAAAAAAGGTGATCAGAACTTATAAAGGGCATACCCATAATATAGACCACTATCCATTCCCTTCATTAACCTTTACACCAGGAGAAATAGGTCTTAGAGTTAAAAGCGTTGTACGGTTAGACTAAGGGGGTGATGGCCTAGAAAATATCAACCAAAGGTGGCTTCGATGAAGTGTAGATTTTCATGCTTACTACTACTACTACTACTGCTACTACTACTACTACTACTACTACTACTACTACTACTACTACTACTACTACTACTACTACTACTACTACTACTACTACTACTACTACTACTACTACTACTACTACTACTACTACTACTACTACTACTACTACTACCATGTGTGTGTGTGTGTGTGTGTGTGTGTGTGTGTGTGTGTGTGTGTGTGTGTGTATGTGTGTGTGTGTTTGTGTGTATGTATGTGTGTGTGTGTGTGTGTGTGTGTGTGTGTGTGTGTGTGTGTGTGTGTGTGTGTGTGTGTGTGTGTGTGTGTGTGTGTGTGTGTGTGTGTGTGTGTGTGTGTGTGTGTGTGTGTGTGTGTGATTTTGTCAATTCCCTTTAAAATTTTAAAGACCTGTATCAATTAACCTCTGAGTCTACGCTTTTTTAGGGAAAACAGATTCATGTGTTTTAGTCGATTTTCATATGATTTGTTTTTGATATTTGGAATCAGTTTTGTGGCTCGCAGTTGTAGTTTTTCCAGTCTGTCAATGTCTTTAATGAGATTCGGTGACCATACGGAAACAGCATATTCCAAATGTGGACGAACACACACACACACACACACACACACACACACACACACACACACACACACACACACACACACACACACACACACACACACACACACACACACACACACACACACACACACACACACACACACACACACACACACACACACACACACACACACACACACAAACACACACACACACAAACACTGCATATTCCAGTTTTGGCCTTATCAGTGTTTGTAATATTTTCTTAATCATATCCTTATCCAGGTATTTAAAGGCCACCTTTATGGATCTCATCAAATTGCATGTTTCTCCGACTATTTTATTTATATATTTATCTAGCGACATATTTTTTGTGATGATTACTCCTAGGTCCCTTTCAGAATTTATTTTTATTCCCTCTAGTCGTCAATTCTATACTGTCCTCATATTCTATTCCTGCTTTTCCTAAAATCGATTACACTACATTTCTTTATGTTGAATTCTACTTCACATTTCTTGCTCCACTCTAAGGCTTTGTTTAGATCACTCTGTAATGAGTCACAGTCTATCTCGAAGTTTATTCTCTGTAATAAATTTGCGTCATTTGCAAAGAATTTCGTGAAACATTCAATATGTAAATACATAACAAGCATTATTGGAGCCAGCACTGACCCCTGTGGGAGGCCACTACTCATCTCTTCCCATTTGGAATATTTGTTTCTGAGCACTACTTTCATTTTTTTTTTTTTTTTCATATAGGAAGTCCTCCATCCAATTTATTAGTTTCCGTGTATGTCTCATATTTTTGCCAGTTTATATAGCAATTTTCTGTGTGGTACCTTTTCAAATGCCTTTTGGAAGTCCAGAAAGGATGTGTGTATGTGTGTATGTGTGTGTGTGTGTGTGTATTCACTTGGTCTTTGGATCACGTGTTGGACTCGTGATCGACAGCTATTTCCCTCCTGGAAGAGAGCTCAGAGCTCGTAGGTC
>NC_134779.1:3564679-3567179 GCF_046742065.1 Oratosquilla oratoria
GTACTCAAAGGATTACAAAGAATTACAAAGGCGGAGCATGCCGACAGGAGAAATTTTGGTCCATAACTAGTTCGGATGCGGAAAAAAATGTAATAATGATAAATAAGTTAGAGAAACATAAATCAGAATTATAAATTTTAAACAATAATGAATAAAATAATAAAAAACGATAAATAGTAAATAATAGTAAATTGACAGATAAATTATAATAAATAAAAATCAATCAATTAATAAAAAACAAGCAAACAATGATAAACAAATAATATAGAATAAATGGCAGTCATTACAGCATCTTGCTTAGGCGTTTATCTAAACGAATCTTAAAGCTTCGAACTGAACTACATTGCACTGCCCCTGCAGGAATTTTGTTCCATTGATTTACTACACGAATGGCGAAGTTGTTTCTACCCACTTCCAAATTGAATCTATTTTCTGACGGTTTGAGACCATTATTTCTTGTCGGATTCTCATTCAGTGTGAAAATTTTTTCACTTTTGATGTTGTCAATTCCCTTTAGAGCCTTAAAGACCTGTATCAAGTTACCACCGAGTCTATGTTTTTTTTAGGGAAAACAGATTCGTATGATATATTTCTTTATATTTTGAATCAGTTTTGTGGTTCACCGTTGCACTTTTTTCAATCTGTCAATGTCTTTAATGAGATTCGGTGACCACACGGAAACAGCATATTTCAAATGTGGACGAACTAACGATTTATATAGCTTGTTAATGAGTAATGAACCTTTGAAGTAAAAAGATCGCGCAATTAGTCCTAGAATCTTGTTTGCTTTTTCAGAGGCTGAAATACACTACTTAGATGATTTGAGATCGTTACTGATAATTACGCCGAAATCTTTTTCACTATCCACTTTTGTTAACGAATTTCCAAATAATTAGTAATCATACTTACTGTTATTTTAAACTATGTGCATTACCTTGCATTTACTTGTGTTAAATTTCATTAGCCACTTTTCAGACCATTGCTGTAAGTTTTCTAAATTTTCTGGAATATCTAATTGATTCAAGTGATCATTTGCCATTCTGCACATTTTTGTATCATCAGCAAATTTGGAAACAATAGATTTTAGTCCGAACAGTATGAATAGAGGTGGTCCAAGAACGGAACCCTGAGGAACTCTACTCGCAACATTTTTCCATCTAGAACTTTTGCTATTTATAACAACACTCTGTTTACAATCATTCAACCAATTTCTAGTCCAACTTAATAGGATACCACTTACTCCGTGTGAAGCTAATTTAGTAAGTAGTCTTTCGTGGTGGACGGTATCAAAAGCTTTTGTAAAGTCTAGATATAATAAATCTATATTGTTTCTTTTGTCATGATTTGAGATAACTGTGTTGTACAATTCGAGTGAGTTAGTCATGCAAGAACGTTTCCGTCTGAAGCCATGCTGGCTATCATTTATCAAACGGTTACTTTCTAAATGATGTTCGAAAGCGTCTCTGATGATAGTTTCCATCACTTTCCTACGATAGATGTCAAACTTATAGGCCTGTAGTTATTTGGTTTCTTTTTGTTACCTTTTAAGAATATGAAAGTAACGTTAGCTAGCTTCCATTCTCCTGAGACACCTCCGGATATGATAGATTTCTTGAAAATAATTTCTAATGGAACGACAATCTCATTTTTAATTTCCTTTAAGGCTCTTGGATGCCAACCGTCAGGCCCTGTGCTTTATTAATTTTGAGTTTCTCTATACACCTTTTAATTTTTCATTTGTTATATTTACCGTAGTGAGTAAGTTTACCCTAGACTTTTAACAGGTTTCAGTTTGGAGTTCACTTTGAAGTGTTTCATTTACAAATACCGAGCTAAAATAGTTGTTTAAAATATCACACATTCCTGCATTTAAAAATTGAAGTTGACCGTCAGCAGATAATAGTGGGCGAAAGTGATTCCTAATAGCCTTTTAATCTCTAATGTAACTATAGAATTCTTTGGAATTATCTTTGGATTTATCATCGATATTCATTTCGCATTGTCGTTGTCGTTTGTTATTGCCTTTTTTATATCTCTCTGTATTATTACATAACTTTGATAGTCATTAAGTGAACCCGAGCACTTGTATTTCTTATAAGCCTTTCTCTTTTTAGTAATACTTTTTTCAGTTTCTTTGTCGAGCCATTTTGGCCGATCCTGATTGGGAGCGTCTTTCCTTAAACGGGATGTATGTATGAATAATCTTGTTAAGCGTATTTTGAAATACTTCCCACATCAATACTACAGGTCTTTTACTAATTTTTTTCCCAATCCGTAAGCTGAAGCTCCTGACGTAGTCCTATGAACTGAACTTTACTAAAATCGGGTATTTTAGTATCTATTCTAAAAAAAATTACCAATTTGAATCTAACTAAGTTGTGATCGCTATTTGCAATAGTATTACCAGCTTCTACATCGGTTATCATGCTTTCACGGCTAGTGATCAATAGATCGAGTAAGTTTCCATATCTTGTGGGCTCATTTATATGCTGAACTAAGT
>NC_134779.1:3574679-3582179 GCF_046742065.1 Oratosquilla oratoria
CCCCCCCCCTGCAAAAACAGGGACTTGTCGTAGCTGATAGGGCTTTGCCCTACCAAGGGTTTTTCACCTCCCACTGCATGGAAGTGAGCTGGTTAGTTTCTTAAAATATTTATACGGATCTTATTATAGTTATACCAGAGAATCTTATTTACTTAGTAAAGAATTTTAGGCAAAAATGTTTTAATGAGGGAACAAAGGATAGGAAAGGTACAAAATCGAATTAATAGCTAGAGGAAGAAACACTGAAAATTAGTCTGAACTGAAGAGAAGTTGAAGAGAAAAAGTGTAAACATTAGAAATTGAACGATGGGATGATGAATATCAATTTTGTTTTGATGAAGCCGAAGGAAGTGTGTCATTGCCGTCTCCGAGGGTGGAGGGGTGTGAGGTACAGAGGAATGGGAAACAATCATAACGCACACGTCAAACTTCTTTATTTCTGCCCCTCGATCTTGATCTTATACAGACGGTGTGGTTTCTGCAAATTGTGTTACATTGTAATTTGCATTCATAATTAATATTCACAAAATTAAGCACACTATTTATCAATAACAATCATTGAACTCAAGTCATAATTCCTACCATGATTCTGTAACCCGCCTCCACAACATTTATTATAACATATATTCGTGATCCTTTGCTATTCTGAGAAGCAAAATAGATTACTAATTAACATAACTTCTCCACTAACTCTTACATATTATTTCACAAAATGACATTACATAACAATTTACTCTTTCAATGCTTACCAATAATGACTGCCATGGCACTCACGGAAATGTTGTCACTTCGACAACTACACACAGAAAGAACATTACTCATTACAACCCTAATGAAGAGAACGCGCACTACTTGGCGGAGGAATACATCTAAGGGATCGTAAATAAATATACGAGTCATGTTCCACTCAACATTCTCCTTTTTACTAGAGTTTCTTTAAGCTTATTTTATTTTATTATATATATAATGGATCACTACAGTACATCAATTTCGACAATAACATTTACCATTTTATTTTACATACATTGTAGCTATCTACGTAACAACACTGGCCTGTGGTTGCCACTAACTTTAATTATTTCTCGAACATGTCATCGATATCTTATATATTACCATAATACACTCAGACATTGTGTAATCTGTTCTCAACATACATCTAATGTCACAAGCCGTGATTCGTAATTAAACTTACTACATATCATAATTTGTCAATACACTCGAACATCATACAATTGGTACTTACACACATAAAATGTCACAAGCCGTGATTCGTCATTAACCTTAGTACATATCATAATTCACCTGTATAATATGATACATCAAGATATTCTTATACATAGTGCAATCGGCACTCACAAAGTGTATAATAAAACAAACCTGTTAACATGAGACATAACAGAACAGAAAGAAGCACGAAGGGGTTATTTGTTTTAGGTTGACGCAAATTGAAATGGAATTTGTAATAACAGAAACCTCAAGGTGCAGGATTAAAGTGAGAGATGGAGAGAGAGGGAGAGAGAGAGTAACAGGGAAACAGAGAGACAGAGAGTGAGAGTGAATAATACATACATACAAACATATATATATATATATATATATATATATATATATACATTTTCTATTAAAAATCACTGCATACTCTGTGTTGGTGATCTTCTTAAGACTTTCTATTCTCCTTAGTATTTTCTCTGAAGCAGGGAGAGAAAATATAACATTTTCGAACGAGTCCATGTTTGGAAATAAATACCAAAATTTAACGACGTTTCGCCTACACATTAGACATCTTCTGGTAATTTGATTGGGAAACATTTCTTATAATAATATAAATACAGAAAAAAAAAACATAATGGAGAGGTCAATGGTAACACGTGTCATGTTCTAATGGTGACGCGGGATGCTCCGAAGAGTTCTAAAGTCCCACACATATTTTGTTGGATATTGATTAATGGCACATGGTCTCTAATAAAGACAGCCTCTAAACATTTCATGTTCTTTCTGTTGTTATTCTTAAAAAAAATTGAGGTGCTTTTATTTAGCTGGTCTTTGTAATCGTTTTAGCAGTCTTGTCTGGAGCAGGTTCAAGGATACAGAATCTGGAAAAATGGTCCATACACACAAACAGGTACTGATTTCCACTAAAAGTGAGTGGTAACTTGAAAAGTCAATCGCAACCATATCAAAGGGTTTACTAGGGATTGGATATGTCAAAATAGGAACTTTACTGTAAATATGACCTTTATGGGTAGCACAAGAATGGTAAGAATCAATGTAGGTATGGTTATCTTTTCTCATAGTAAGCCAAAAGTACTGAGGTCTGGCCTGTGTTAAGCATTTGTCTTTACCTGGATGTGCAGCAAGTGGAGAATCATGTAAAAGGAACAGAACTTCGGGTACTAAGTCAGAAGGAACTACGAGTTGTTGTACTAGTCTGTTTGGTTCATGCTTGTTGGAAAGCTTGGTTTCGTGGTAAAGAACGTCATCGACGAGTCTGAAGGGTTCCAAGGAGGTAGGGAAGTCTGGAAGGTCTGATGTATCTCCTAACTCGAGAGAAAATATCACACGTTTCCACTTTGGGTCGGATCTTTGAGCTGCATGAATACGCGTATGAGTAAGAGTGACTGGCAGAGGGAGGAAATTGATAGCAGCAACATTCCGAGAAAGTACGTCAGCAACATTGTTTGCTTTACCGTGCACATAAGAGAAGGTGGGGTTGAGTTCCTGAATGGTCAAGAGCCAGCGAGCAAGTTTCACGGGCAGGTTCTTGCCTTTAAAAACTCAAGAAGCGCCTGGTGGTCTGTATGGACTGTGACGGGGTAGCCAAGGATGATTTCTTTAAAATGTCGAAGAGCATAAATAACCGCTAAAGCTTCAGTTTCGGCAACAGAATAGCTACGTTCAGCTTTGCTAAGGAGTCTGCTTGCAAAGGCAATGGGGCGAAGGTGTGTTTCTTGTTCTTGCATAAGGACTGCACCAAGACCTTAGAAAGAAGCATCAGTGTAGAGAATGAAAGGTAAGTTATAGTCACGAAAAGCTAAGACAGGAGCAGTAGTAAGGGCATTCTTTAAGTCTGCAAAAACTTGTTCCTGGGCAGACGACCAATGAAAAGGAACATCTTTCTTTAGCAGTGAGTAAGAGGAGCTGCAATAGTAGAATAATTGCAGATGTACATTCGGTAATATCCTGAAAGTCCAAGAAAGGAGCGAAGGTGCTCGACGTCTGTGGGACTATGGAAGTCAGCAACAGCTTTGACTTTATCAGGAACAGTAAGAATGCCATGAGAAGTGAGGACATCATCTACGTTAGTAAGTTGTAAGTTTTAGGGTTCCAAGAAGGTGACACTCTTATAGGAGGGGCGGAGTTTGAGGAAGGTTGAAGAAGATATAATATTTTAGGGGATCCAGTATCTATGTACAGTAGCAGGAATGGAGATAGCATGTGACTATGTGTTAGAGTTAGAAAGAGTACAAACTGGAAGGGACATGAGGCGGGTGATGGGGATGGGATATGAATGCTAGGAGGGGGAGTTTGAGAGAAACAGAAGTTTATAGTCATTTAGGAGAAGAAGAAGGGGAAGTCTGACGGGTAGGGAAGGGATTATTAGAATGGGCGGAGTTCAATACACGACACTCAGCAGCAGTGCGAAAACAAGGGCCATGAATAGGGCATTGATTATCGGGAGGAGTGTTAAGACGGAGAGGACAACGGTTGGCATAGTGTCCCGGTTTCTGACAGAAGTAGCAGATGACAGTGTTACGGGAGGACGATCTTTGTCTAGGACAGGAGTTGAATCTGGCGTGAAAAGTGTGCTTATGACGAGATGAAGATTTGGAAATATGAGCAATAGGGAAGGTAGGTTTGGTGACAGGGACTGCCCAAGCAACAATGTCATTCAGTGTCTTGGATAAATCATGAAATTTATGAGAGAAATCCGTTAAGGTCATACCTGGAGTGAACTTCACGGACGAAGTTTTGGCTAAGGTGTCCGGATGAAGAAGAGAAAGAAATCGAAAGTAGGAAATGAGGGAACAACATTGGCAAGGGAAATCTTGTCACCAGCTTCAAGCCAGTCGGGAGATGTGAGAGCTAATTTCAGTCCGGACTTAAGGTCAGATGCGAGTTTTCATGCTCTTTCTTTTTTCACATAAGGAGGAGAGTTTGTTTTAAGAGCAAGGTTATAAAGAGGAGTGAGGGAACCCAGGGTATCGCGTTCTCCAAAGGTACGTTTGATCAAATTGGATAACATAGTCATCATACTTGGTGCAGTCTGTGAATACATCGGAATTTCAACAAAGCTGAGGAGAACTGGTATTTTCTCCTGATCTGTAGCGCATTTTCTGCGGTCAATAGCCGTATTGACATTTGAAAGAAAGGTATGGGTGGGAATACTGTCTCCCGTAAACTTGAGAACGTCGACAGTTTCATGTACTATAGCCATTAGTTTGTAGAATGGGAGGTTGGGTGGAGGAGGAGGCCATGGTAGGAGGACTCGAAGGTAAAGTTTGAGACAGTGGGGATGAAGGTAGTGGAGGTAGTGACTCTGGGGATGAAGGTAGTGCAGGAGATGATTGCGAGGACGTCGTCTACATATCTAAACCAGTGTGATCCCCTACCATTGATTCTGATGAAGTATTCTTTTTCTAATAACTCCATATATAGACAGGCCATCACTGCACTTAAAGGACTACCCATAGCGAGACCTCTATGTTGTTCATATTCGTCACCATTAAAAGTAAACGCACCGAAATTTACGCATAAATCTATCAATTCTATATAATCTTGTTTTCTTATGGGTAGGTCAGTATCGTTCATATCTTTTATTACTCTCTTTACTGCTTCTAACGCACCGTTAGTGGAAATATTTGTATATAACGCCTTGACATCATAGCATATGGGTAGTCCTTTAAGTGCAGTGATGGCCTGTCTAAATATGGAGTTATTAGAAAAAGAATACTTCATCAGAATCAATGGTAGGGGATCACACTGGTTTAGATATGTAGACGACGTCCTCGCAATCATCCCCGAAAACACCAATGTAAATAATAAAGTGAGAATGCTTAACGCGGTCAACAGCGATATTCAGTTCACCATAGAAGAGGAACAAAACGGACAATTGCCCTTCCTAGATACGTTAATACGACGAGTGGGAAAAACTGTAACTTTCTCAGTATACAGAAAGGAAACAAACAAAGAGGATTTAGTACATTACTTCTCCGCACATGATGATAGGACAAAGAGTGGTATAGTAATAGGATTTTTTCTCAGGGCACTACGAATCTGTAGTAATGAATACATAGAAGGCGAATTTGATTACATTATGAAAACCTTTGACAAACTTGGATATCCAGAGGGAATGTTGAAAAGAACAAAAAGAAAAGCAATAAATATTTACAATCGCGGAAAGAAAGAGAGAAATGATAAAAATAATACAAATTTTATATCGGTACCTGGCTCAGAAACGTCACCAATAATAGACAAATATTTAACAAAATCGGGTACAAACATAGCTAAAATAACTAACAAGAGGATAGGTGATTTAATAAAGACTTCTGAAAAGAGAAGCAATTCCGAAAACAGCGTCGTATACAAAATCCCGTGCAATAGTTGCTCAATGGCTTACTATGGCGAATCGTCAAGAGGATTAGAAAAAAGAATTTATGAACACAAAAACGACATAAAAGCACATAGGACATCTAATTCTTTAGTAGTTCATGCGGAAAAATTCGATCATTTACCAAACTGGAGAGAAGCTGAAGTGCTACATAAAGGTTTTGATAAATTCACTAGAAGAATTGTTGAATCAGCATATATTTCTACTAATAATTCATCGAATCATCGAGGAGGGTTTATCAATTTAGCTAAAGAAACTAGTATTTTAATTTTAAAACACGCCAGAAAAACGACCTTTCCCAAGTGTCCGAAAAGCTAATTAGATTTAGTACATAAACTCCAATTGCAGTTCTACATACACTCTCTGAAGAAGTTCTACACGAACGAAACGTTAGAGTGTACAGGGTTCCGAGCCTTCCCCTGTGTTTATGTTCTCCATCATCCAAATATATATATATATATATTTTTTTTTTTCCAACCACAAATCACTTTTAATTCCATGCCATCGCAGTCGAGACTGAAGAACCGCTCGATGGAGGCATCTGTTGGAATTTGAAACGTGGACGAGTTATCAAGAGAGATAGCGTATTGGTTTAAGTAACTGTAACTTTGTTACGGGTTAGCTGGGTTCGAATCCTCGGCTCGTCCACGTTTCAATTTCCAACGGATGCCTCCATCGAGCGATTCTTGTCTCGACTGTGATGGCATGGAATTAAAAGTGATTTGTGGTTGAAAAAAGATATTAATTGTTCACTGGGAACCATTCAGTGTACATGTATATATATATATATATATATATATATATATATATATGTATGTATATATATATATATATATATATGTATGTATATATATATATATATTGGGCAGTCTTTCTCGTAAACAATTCCTATTAAATGCTAAAGCACAAGTGGCATCAATGATTTTAAGAGAACATTTCTCTAACTCTCTCTATTTCTTTTTTTTTCTTCATAATTCAAACTCTGTAGGAAATAGTAAAAGGCTTCAGAATGTTGATTCATTTTACCAACAGCTGTTTGAACCATTACAAATTGTCATCCACAGGGTAATACAATACATGAAGACAAACATGGATATATAAGCCCGAGTAAATACCGCAGGGAGAGGTCACTTGTAAGGTAGGAATCTGTCTACCCTACCGAGACGGAGAGGGTAACCGGGACAACTTCCCGATGTGGGACTACGTCCCGGAAGTCTAGACACAATCCCCATGTGGGTTTTTCTTCCGTGGTGACGGTCTGTATTTTCTATTGGAGGGGAGGACATAATCAGATGAAATCTGTACATTTAAGATAGGCTTTTGTAAAGCGATGCTCACTGCCTCAGCTACTACTAAACTTCCATAATTGTTATCATGGCAGTGAGCATCGCTTTACAAAAGCTTTACAAATAAAGAAAAATAAAGCTTCACTGTTTAACATTTACGCTTATACACTCAAAGTACACAAGGACATTTAATATAAATAAACACATACAAGAAAAATAACAAAGGGGCAAAACATAACTAAACATACAAAAGTAATGATATATAAGTCCAAGATTTGATTACTACTATACTTGTGAACGAAAACAGCAAGGCAGAATACAACGACGAAGTACGTGAGGCCTGGGGGTTGTGTGAGTGGAGGCGGACAGCCGGGGGGGGGGCTCTTTTTATACCCGGGGAAGGCGTGGCCAATTGTTTCATGGTAAGGTTCGAATCACCAACGTTGTGAGAACGTATAATGGCGACGAGTCATGTTCTAAGCCGTTAGAAGTTGGCGGGCGATTTGAAAGTGGTTCGATTCACGGTTGGCTATAACACAGCCTTCACATGCAATACTCGTACTTGTGCACTCAAATTACTCGTACAAGACATATGTAGACAAACGT
>NC_134779.1:3617179-3619679 GCF_046742065.1 Oratosquilla oratoria
AGGCAAGCGTGTTGGAGCAAACCCGATCAGGCGCAAGGATTGTGATACCAAGCGAAAGCGCGAGAGGGGAGCCAACTCACTGAAGCGTGTATGTTTTCTCCTCCATAGGTGACCGAGGAGGACATCGAGCGAAGTTTAGCTGAGGCAGGAATCCCTGTGGTTCCCCTCCTTCCCCTCCGGCGACATATGCTGCCGCCTCTTCAAGAGGAGGAGCCGCAAGAGCCATCTGAGGGGTCTGACGAACTCCAGGAAAAGGTAATGTGTAGATATTTTGCATTTCTGTTAACTTCTCATGTACGGGAATGCAAGCACTTTGAAAATATAGTAGAGTGAAGTAGATTTGAGTTAATCTCCATGGTACAGTAGAAAAATGGAACCTTTCTAGCATATTTTGTCTTCAAATAAGTTATAAGTATACGAGGAGCGTCATTCAGGGTTAGACCCAGTGTTTTGATTAATACGTCAGTATACTTTTCGTTCCATATTTGACTGAACATGTAAAGACAAGAGCTTATTTTGGGACAAATATCAAGTACATATATGCTGTCTGGCCTCGTATTTTTTCCTCGGTTAACTGACGGTTTCTTGAAAGGGAATAACTGAGAGCTAAATAGATAGATAGTTTCTAGTTGTGTTATTTCTCACTTTGACCCTTTCAAGTTGACGAGGGAGGCCACGAGTCTATGAAAAATGTATGACATTTTAATAGTTATAGCACCTGCGTATATTGAACAGAGTTTGCAATGTTCTGCATCCGTACGACTTCTTGCTACCTTAGAAAAATATAGTGCTTGATATATTTAGTTCCTATGACTATGTAGCTATTGCTGTAGCTTTCCCGTAGTTACACACATTGGTTGTGTTACAGCAAAGACGATGCCGATAATTATTGACTGGATATTGATAATAGTATTTACTTGTCGTTAGACTTTATATTCTTGTGTCAAAAGGACTTTGTTCGTGAAAGAACGCATAGCCTCATGGTTAGTGGAACTTCTATTTAGGAAATATATTTTCAAGTGTATTTTAGAGAAAACTATAGAATCTTCTTGTCTGACAGAAAACTCTGTCAAAATCTATCAAGATAGATATTCATTTAGCATTAGTTCATATGTACTAAAGAATTACGCTGACGAAAAAAATTCTCCTAATCAATTTACTGAAGGTTTTCTCTATATAGTGTAGTTACATTAACTTTGCACTTGGGTTGGCTGCTTCAAAGGATATTTTGCTTAATTATCTATGTTCTAAACGCATAATATACATCATGATTTCATAGTTGTTCAAGAATATTGCATTTGCATAATGTGACGTCATCAAGATTCATTACCAACATCTTCAAATGTTGAAATCTACCACAGAAGGCCCCCCCAAAACATCAGATATTTCTAATAATAAACAAATATATGTTACGTTTCCCCCCATGATACTAAATTGGTAATCATTTTCTTTTTATTAAGAAAATATGATTGAATATTTGCCTTAATTTAATTGAATAAAGTATAACTGAATCCTCCAACCCTTTCCCTCCCTTTCGCCCAAAATCAAAAAACCTGATCCGTCTTCAGGAGCCCATTGAGAAACCTCCTGGCGAAGGGGAAGATCAAGTTTCTCATCACCCTCCTAAGGCGCCCCTGAGCTCGGCAAGAAAACACAGGAATCCCCCCTTAGCCAAGGAAGACCTCGAGGATGAGGAAGATGTTAAATATGATGATGGTGATGATGATTATGATGACGGTGATGGTGGCGGTGATGATCATGATGATGTTATTGGTGATGATAATGGTAGTGGTGGTGGTGTTTGTGGTGATGATAGTTCGAAGGATGAGGTGAGGTTTTCTTTGAGAATCTCGATTAATGCACGGTGATGTATTGGCTTGTCTGTCACTATTTTATGGGTTGTTGCTTTTGTTACTATTGCTGCTATTGTTGCTGCTATTCGTGTTGGTGTTTTGCTACTATTCTATGTGTTACTGAAAATATTTCTGGACTTGTGCATGGTGGTAATGAATGCAGTTTTTATTATGATAGCAGCGTGTTAGTGATATATACTGGATACGTGATATTATAGGATTATACATACCTAGGTTTCTTATAGACTCTTCCAGATATACTAGAGCCCTATACTTAAGGTTACTAACGCTTAGATTACAAGAGGCTCTTCAGATGAATGAAAATTACTTGATGATTGCCAAAATAAATCTCACGATTCACTTTTGTCAGTAAAAGGGTTAATTTATAATTAATTTATCTATTCATATGGTTTATCTCGATCTTTAAAAGACTAACGAATATGAACTTTTTCAG
This sequence comes from Oratosquilla oratoria, assembly GCF_046742065.1. Classification (NCBI taxonomy): domain Eukaryota; kingdom Metazoa; phylum Arthropoda; class Malacostraca; order Stomatopoda; family Squillidae; genus Oratosquilla; species Oratosquilla oratoria. The sequence goes on from NC_134779.1 coordinate 3,619,487, forward strand.
TATTTATACAAAATAGAATGAAAAAATATTCTGAGGTTTGCAATACAATAAAAAAAATATATGCATTAAAGAGAAAGAGGAGGAATATTGTTAAAATCGAAATAATTTTTTTTATAACCAACGAAGTTATACGAAAGAAAAAATAAGCACATGGGAAAATGAAAGACTCAAAAACTCTCAAGATTCGTTCGTG
>NC_134779.1:3624679-3627179 GCF_046742065.1 Oratosquilla oratoria
TGCGGTAAAGTTTTGGTCTCTGTCCTACAGAATGGACATACATTCAATAGAATCAGTGCGGAGAAGAATGACCAAAATGATACATGGACTCAGAAATTTGCCTTACACTCTCTGGAAAGACGCGGGGTGATCTAATAGAGGTATTCAAGTGGATCAAAGACTTTAACAAGGGTGATGCAAACAAGGTCATCATATTAAAACAACAGGTCAGGACTTGCAGTAATGGTTATAAACTGGACAAATTTAGATTAATTAACAAAGAAAATAGGCAAGAATTGGTTTACTTATAGGGTGGTCGACGAATGGAATAAACTTAGTAACCATGTAGTAAGCGCTAAAACTATCAGTTGTTTTAATAAACGATTAGACAACTTTATGGAAGGGGATGACTGGTGGTGATGGATACGGAGCTGCCTAATGTATGCCATATGGTCTCTTGCAGTCTCTTTTATTCTTATGGTCTTATGTTCTAGGAGCCTTAATATGTCACAAACAAAAATAATCACCAAATGAAAATACTATCTACGTATTGCTAATATAGTTATATCCAAATGGTGTTAAAGACTGAGTGGTCGCCAAAATAGTGTTTCCCGTTTTTTTCCAAAGCACACCTTTAAAATGAAACAATATGGCATGGGATATTTTTCCAGAGTTGTTGATATTTTTTACCTGGCTTAATTTAAGAAAGTTTACCTATTAGTCTGCCCATTTCACATATACAGACACAAAAGCACACGCCTAGTGCTACAGTATGTTAAAATTTGGTTAATGCCAGACAATTATAAGTGAAGAGCCTTTACGAATTTGACTATGACTCACGCTAGATGATTCTAGTCATTGAAAAAGTATCATCCTACTGATAGGATTAAGGCAACGAAGAGTGTTACCATGTTAAAAAAGATGTATGTAAAATTCTCAGATTGTCCAATGAGACGTGTTTTAACATCTAGAATAAGGAGAGTTTCTCCAAGCTGAATAAAACAATCACCGTCGATGAAATATATGAAAAATACATCTTAAAATTGCCGGTGTACAGAATTAAAAAAAATTATTTACACATACATATACCAAGGCTTTTTCCCCCTTACAAGGGAGGTAGCCAAAAAAAAAAAAAAAAAAAAAGCATTCCCACCCATTCCATCCCTGAATACACTCCACATCCCTCTACAATCCCTCTTATCTTAGCACTTCCTGGATGACGGGTCATCCCTGCACTTTGTCCACTGCCCTGGATCAGAAGCAGTGTCGCAAGACACAGCACATCCACAGCAATGCCGTTTCACACACATACTATCTCACCCCCCACTTCCCCCGCCCATTCCCCCTCATGCATCACAACATCATCCATATACAACCATTCTCCATTCACCCCTGTCTTCTGTCCTCTCCCGTCCTTCCTCAACAGACATTCCCCTCTTCCCCAAAGCCCCCTTCACCCCATCCATCCACCTCATCCTAGGACGTCCCTTCATGTTCACTCCCTCCACATCTGCCTTCCATACCTCTTTTACTATTCTTTCTTCACTCATTCTTTCCATGTGTCCAAACCATCCTAATACTCTTTCATCAACCCCATCTCCCAACCCCCTTTCCACCCCTGTCTCCTCCTCACCTCCTCATTTCTCAATCTATCCAGCCTTGTAACCCCCATCATACTTCTCAGACACCTTATCTCAAATACATTCAAACTCCTTCTCTCTTCCTCTGTCATGTTCCATGTTTCTGCCCCATACAGTGCTGTTGGCACAATCACTCCTTCATACAGTCTCCTCTTAGCATTCATTCCCAAATGTCTATTCCTCATTACACTTTTTAATCCACCAAGGCATTTACTCGCTTCTCTCAGTCTACATTCTACCTCCACCTTCACTCCACCTTTTCCTGCCACATTTGCATCTAAGTATCTAAAACTATCCACTTCCTCCAGTCGCTCTCCCTTAATGTTCACTTCCAGTCTACTGCCATTTTCACCCCTTGTACATCTCATCACCTTACTTTTAACCACATTTATCTTCAGCTTTCTTCTATCATATACTCTCCCAAAACACTGCCACCAACTTCCTCAATCCCTCCTCCGATCCTGCCACAAGCGCAGTGTCGTCCGCGAACAACAGCTGGCTCACCTCCCACTTTTCTCCATTTTCTTTAACCATCTCCAATCCCTGACCCACTAACCTTGCATTTACCTCTCGCACTACCCCATCCATGTATAAGTTGAACAGCCAGGGCGACATAACGCATCCTTGACGAAGTCCCACCTTTACCTCAAACCACTCACTCTCTCCATTTCTAATCCTGACACAAGCTTTACTACTCTCATAAAAACTCTTGACAGCTACTAGAAGCTTTCCTTCTATCCCGTATATCTGCATAACCTCCCACAGTGCCTTTCTGTCCACCCTGTCGTAAGCCTTTTCCAGATCCAAAAAGGCCAAAAAAAAACCTCCTTCCCCTTTCCTATAGCTTTCTCACATATCTGTCTTACCACAAAAATCTGATC
>NC_134779.1:3644679-3657179 GCF_046742065.1 Oratosquilla oratoria
CCTCCTTTGTTTGGGAGTTACATAGGCAGGACTTAGTGCGGGCAAGATAAACTCTCAACGACTCCTTTTCTTCTTATTTTATTATAATTAGAGTTTATCATGATTTCATCGTATACACTATAGTCACTATTTACAACACATCACTGGCACACGTTTTTCTCTAGACCACCTCACACAATGTTCTTTTGAGTTAATCTCTGGAGCACCTCACACCGAACCTGCTCTCTCGAGACATGCACGGCCTTTTTGTTGTCCGGAAGTCCTGAACTCAGCAAAATAGGGAGGTGCTGTCAGTCACTTTAGTAAGACTTTTAATAGCACTGTTTGGTCCTTCACGAATAAACTTTCATGTTCCCAATCACTACCTATATCCCTTTTTATTATGTATAATATATCCAGGGGGCAAGGGTTGATTACTACTGTGTTATCGTGTGTTATTCTGAGTTGTGATTAACTGCATCTATGTGTGTGTTCATGCATCAGTGTGTGTGTGTGCTTCCGTGCTCGATTACTGTTAGGTCAGCTTTCCTGCGATAAGTGCTAAGGTCAGCTTGTTAGAGCGGACGTGTCTGGCGACAGAATGTCTGGGTGATGATTGTGACACCGCTCACATGATTTGTGGATATGGTGATGTGGTTATAGTGATGTATACACTACAATTGACAGCCGAAATATAGGATTCTTCTTTATTCGAGGTTTATTTTCTCCGACTGTGGGTTTCCTGTGTGTCATATATATATATATATATATATATATATATATATATATATATATATATATATATATATATATATATATATATATATATATATATAAACTTTTTATCCCATTGCCGGAAAAAGGAGACACTAATGTTGAACGTTTTGTATATTTCGATCATCAACTGTGACCCTATTCAGCAGAATGAATACATAGTGGAAGGCATATACGTATATACAAAAAATGTGAGGGTCACAGTTTCTGATCGAAATATACAGAACGTTTGACATTAGTGTCTCCTTTTTCCGACTGTGGGATAAAAAGTTTATTTTACTAATGTGCCACATTACTTTATTGTGATATATATATATATATATATATATATATATATATATATTACTTTTTCAAAATTTCATAATGCTACATTTCTTAATGTTGAAATTTCCCACATCTGACTCCATTCCCAAACCCCGTTCACATCTCTCTGCAGCGACTTACAATCCGTTTCAGTACTCATTTTCTTCAATAGTTTTGTGTCATCTGTAAATCTCATGTAACATTCCACCTTCATACATGTACATACATATACCAAGGCTTTTTCCCCCTTCCAAGGGAGGTAGCCAAAAAGGGAAAGGCATAAAAACACTCCCACCCATTTCATCCCTAAATACACTCCACACCCCTCCCACCCTCCCTCTCATCTGAGCACCTCCTGGATGACGGGTCATCCCTACACCCTGCCCACCGCCCTGGGTCAGAAGCAGTGTCGCAAGACACAGTACATCCACAGCAAGGCCGCTTCATTTAATCGGCGACCCCCCTCTCCGTCCCCCTTTGCATATAAGGTGAGGACGGGGAGAAATCCCTTCGGGCTGCGTCAAAATTTAATTCACACATACTACCCCACCCCCACCCCCCCGCCCATTCCTCCTCATGCAGTCACAACATCATCCATAAACAACCATTCTCCACTCACCTCTGTCTTCCGTCCTCTCCCTTCCTTCCTCAACAGACATTCCCCTCTTCCCCAAAGCCCCCTTCACCCCATCCATCCACCTCATCCTAGGACGTCCCCTCATGTTCACTCCCTCCACATCTGCCTTCCATACCTCTTTTACTAGTCTTTCTTCACTCATTCTTTCCATGTGTCCAAACCATCCTAATATTCTTTCATCAACCCTATCTCCCAAATCCTTTTTCACCCCTGTTCTCCTCCTCACCTCCTCATTTCTCACTCTATCCAGCCTAGTAACCCCCACCATACTTCTCAGACACCTCATCTCAAACACATTCAAACTCCTTCTCTCTTCTTCTCTTATGTTCCACGTTTCTGCCCCATACAGTGCTGTTGGCACAATCACTCCTTCATACAGTCTCTTCTTCGCATCCATTCCCAAATGTCTATTCCTCATTACACTCTTTAAACCACCAAGGCATTTACTCGCTTCTCTCAATCTACATTCTACCTCCACCTTCACTCCACCTTTTCCTGCTACACATTATTGGAGCCAATGCTGATCCCAGTGGAACTCCACTAATCATCTCTTCCCAAGTGGAACTCTAATTTCTGAGCACTACACTCATCTTTCTTCCATGTAAGAAGTCCTCCATCCATTTCAGTAGCTTACCTTATATAGCTCCTGTGGTTTCCAGTTTTCTTAATAGTTTTTTTTTTTTTGTGTGTGGTACGTTGTCAAAAGATTTTTATAGGTCTAGGAAAGCACAATCAGCCCATCCATCCCTTTTTTGTATTATATCTAGTAGTCTTGATTAGAAACAGATCAAATTTGTGGCACATGACCTTTCCTGCCTAAATCCAAATTGTCTAGGATTTAGTGTACTGTTTTCCTCCAGATATTTTATCCAAACTATTTTTGATAAAATTTTCACAAGTTTTGGCTACCGTGCTTGTAAGGGAAACTGCTCTGTAATTTGTTAGGTCTTCTTTGTTTTTTCCTTTATGTATTTGTATGATATCGGCATTTTCCCAGTCTTCTGGTAGTTTTCCTTCTTTAAGCAACTTATTATATTATATATTTTGTCTATTAGTTCTTATTAACATTCTTTTAGTATCCTGTTTGCAATTCCATCCGGCCGTGTGATTTCCTGACATCAATGTTCGTTATTTGATCCATTATTTCTTTTTGTGTTACTATTATCTCCCTCTGGAGAGAGAAGGGGGGGGGGGGTCTCAAAGCTCGTCCTTCTTCCCGATGTTGTACTTTTTCTCCAGTGAAAACAGCGTTTGCTCATGACTACAGTCATTTTTATATCTTCTGCGTATTTTATATTCCCTTGGCGTAGTTTTACTATTTCCTGTTTGTTTTTTAGTTTACCGTTCCCATATCTATAGAATGGTTTTGGCTGATCCTTATATTTCTCTATTGCGTCTTTTTCATAGTTTCATTTTTCCTCCCTGCGTATTTTTACATATTCATTCCTATAATTGATATACATTTGCCACTTTCTGTATTTTTTTTCTTTCCAAGCTTTATCTCTACTATCTTTCGCTTCGTTGCGCGCGCGCGCGCGCTTGTGTGTGTAGATACGTTTGCATTTGCGTATGTTATGCACATTGTGTGTATGTATATCTGAATTTGAATAATGGGAAATCATAAAACAGGTTGGAAGATAACCTTGGCACGTAGATGTGCATTCGAAATTTCTCGTGCATCTGTAGTGGGATCATATTTTTCATGCATGTATTAATACGTGGACAATAGATTATAAGGATATTTACAAGTGCGCAGATATTTTCTTGTGTATTTATCGTTACATTTTTATTTCTGTGCTAATAAAGGAATAAAATGGGTCATTCTTTATACCTTTAAATAACATTATTTTGTTTTATTTCAGGTGACTTCGGGGTTTCATGGTTCTTCTCGCTACGAGAAGATGATAAGGGACCCTAACTTTACCGCGAAAACCCACTACTTTGCAAAGAGGCTGGAAGAACTCCGGCAATTGCATGAGTTTTATCGCAACCTTGCTAAACAAGCTCCCAGAGGAAGGAACTCCATACACTCGCCTTCCAAGGGGTTTCCGGATTATTATGAGGAGGACCCCAGCACTTCTGAAGGAGGAGGAGAAGAAGAGGAAGAAGACCAGGATGAGCCAAGTGTTCTTCCACCTCCTCCTCCCATGTTGAGTCAGGAAACCACGGCTCTGTCGACTCTAAAGGCATGCAGAGGAGAGGGGACTGGGGCTGCAGGAGGAGACAGCAGTGTTGGTGGTGGAGCGTCTGCACCCTTATCAAGTGGTGTCGTCATTGGTGGGGGAGTGCCTGGGGGAATTGGAGTTGGTGGAGTAATCGGCAATGGCAGTGTTGGGGGTACCAATTACGAATTCAACTGGATGTCGCTCTTGCCCGATGACATTGACACCAGGAGTGACGTGAACGACAACAAGCCTGACGTCGGGGTCGACGACGCCAGCTCATCTGAGGTTTCCAAAGACGTCAACGACCCACTCTATGACATTCAGAGTGACATCATGCCTTATTTACCGAGCAATTACATAAGCTTAACCACACTCACGTCGCTCCGACAGCCGGATGGTGCGTCCAATCCTAACATAAGCGGTGATTCAGCTCAAGACGACACAGTGAAAAGTGACGTCAAGATGGAGGAAGTGGAGGGCGGCGCGGGAGCTGAGGAGAGAGGTGCAGCGGCTGTCGCAGAGACCAAAATCGAAGAGAGAATAGAAGTCCAGATGCTACAGGAAAGACTACCGGGGAATGGGGCTTCCCTCTCCGACGATGAGAGCAACGTCAAGCACCTCAAGGTCAAGAAGGAAAAGCGAAAGAAGAAACTCATATCCCTTTCCAAGTCGAATAAATCGAATGGCGGGGGCAAGGAGGAGAACGATGGTGAGGACGGCTCTCCATTGGGAAAACTTAGTTGGACACGGTTCTTCGGAAGCCCCAAGCACAAGAGTGCCGGAAGGGCCAGCTCGAAGGGCAGTAGTAAATCAAACAGTAGTAAAACCAGTACCAAATCTCCAACTCTTTCTTCAAAACACTCGGAGCGTTCTGAGAAAAAGGCCTCGAAGGATCGTGAGCGTTCCAAAGACAGCAAAAGTTTGATCCTTAAGGACTCAAAGGCCAACAAAGACGCAAAAGGAGGAGCGGCTTCCTTGGAGTCCCATCATTCCGTGGAATCCAGCGGTCGCGGAGGGGACAAAGGCTCCACCAAAGCCCTCCAGAAGCTGGAATCCGAACGGCAGAATGGGAGCCTCAAGAGCAGATCTCCAGCTCGCAAGGGTGAGAAGGAACGTGGCCGGAACAATCGTAGAGACTCTTCTAAGGAGACCAAAGACCCTGCTAAGATGCCAAAAGACGTTAAGGACCCAATTAAACCCTCGAAGGATGTCAGTAAGGATCCGGGCCGCTATGGCGGGTTTCAGTGGGACTCACCCTTGCCGCCCTTCCTGCCCGTATCTACAGCTTCGCTCCATCCGGGCACGGGCTACGATTCCGGGGTGGATTCCGGCGTGGGGCTCAAGGTGTGTATTGATCCTCGGCTTTGTTTTGTCCTCGAGCGGAGCTTCTGCTGTAATTTGTTTTCCATCTTGATTCTCTGAATTGATGATCTTATTGCCTACCCGGCCGTTCCAACTTGCGATTGCTTCTACTCGATAGCAAGTTCTCCATTGTGGTTTATTTCTGTTCCTCAACATGCACTTCAATGACATATACTTTATATTTCAATCTCAATCATCATAATTCTTCCCATTCTCACAGTTTATCTTTCTTTTTTGTTGTTATTTTCCAGCCTTCATTATCTTTGCCATATATTTATTCCATGCTTCTTCTCTCCTTCATGTCTCCCCTAAATTTTATTCTCTTGCCTCCTCTCCTATTGTATTACATACCATAAACACTTTTCTCTTTGTGAAATTTCATAACAATGTCATTTGAACACATCGAGAAACATCAATATCAATATTCTCTTCTCTTTATAGACACCTTTGTACGATACTGCCACTTTATGAACTTCAGCATGAGTTTTTCCATCCTTTCTTGTCTTTACCTTTTATTTCAGTCTATGTTTGATTTTGATTTTCTTTCATCAAACTATTCTCTTTCCTTGTATTCATTCTTTACCTTCTTTTGATTTTCTCCTCTTCTCTGTTATCATCATATCTTATAACTACATGTACAGTACACCTTGCCAATTTAATGGCCATCAATTGCACAATATTCTTGTTCTCAAACACTTGCACCGCATTACTTTTCTCTACTAACGTCATTACTCAAACTCTCTAGTTCTATTTAATTGTTTATATATTTTGCTTTTAGTCCTATTGGACACCATGACCACAGGTTATGCTCCCATTCTCTCACTTTTTTCTCCCATTCCCCGTTTTGCTTGTCGTTTTCCACAAAGTTCTTTTTTTCTAGATTACCTGACTATGTTTGATGTGAAGAACTTTTCTCCTTTCCTTCCAGTTTACTTATACTATTCTTCTATCACCACAGAACCATAACATCTCCTCATTTATTCTTTACCTGAGGAAACTGTTTTCCTTTTCCCTTACTTTCGACTTCTTGTTTTTTTTTTCTTTAAATATTTTTAATTCGTTCATAACTTTCACATTCCCACGTTTTAATTTCTCTACAATTCTCCTCCATTTTCTTTTTTATGCGCATTATATTTGTCTGTTTTAATTATTCTGCATTGTGTATCAATTGTAAATTATTTTCTCACCAATCCGTTTATATTTCATTTACATTAGATTTCCTTCAAAGCATCCTTCTCTTTATTTGTTTATCTATTCTCATATTTCTGCATTCTCTCTCTCAATCTTTATTCCTCATTTTCATTTCTTCATTTCACATCGTCTCATTCTTTCTTTCACATTCATCTAATCATCCTTAATCAACCGCTCAATCATTACTGACAGATAAAAGACTATACATTTTTCTTTTTGCTGATTTGCCTTTGATCTGACATTCCTTCCATTGTATTTGTGTAATATACCTCTTATTTGCATCTTTCCTTGGTAAAATGATTGGCTTCAATCTAATCTTTACATATTAATGTTCATATTATCTGGTTTCATGGACCTTAGACATTATCCTTTTTATTTTCCATCTTACAATATTTTCCTGAAACTTCTCTAAAACCATGTATTATCAGCGATAGGTCACGAAATAGGTGGTCTATTAATAATATAATTATATTTTGAATTCAGTAGTATTGTAATGCATAACATTCCACGCCATATCATGTTTTCATTTACTCAATTAATGAATTATTTAATACATATATCTACTTGAAATACTTATTTATCTTTATTGGTTAGACTTTTTTGTATTTATTTATCTACTCATTTATTTATATATTTAATAATTTGCTTATTTGTTTGCTTGCTTATTCATCCCTATATTCATTCATCTATTTATACATTTATTTATCTTATGGTTTGCTGGTCTGCTTATCTGTCGATTTACCGTTTTATTTATTTTTTATTATTAAATTAATAAATAATTATACACGCCACTATGCTCTTGTTTGACTATACATTTATTAAGTTTTATATATTTGTTTGTGTATTCATATACTGTTTATTAAAGCCTTTATCTATTTCAGCATCTTTTTCATATTATTTTTCTTATACCATTTTTATTATCTCCTCTTGCTTTACCCTCTTCCGATTATCTATTCTTACGCCCTTGTACTTCCCCTACAGGTGACGCCCCGGGGTAGAAGGTCCCGCGGTGAGAGCCGACACGGCGAGAGTTCTGGATACGAGTCGGTTATCAGAGACTCAGAGTGCTCTTCCTTCGGGTCCTCTCAGGACTCTGGACTTGACGACGATGGTGTCAAGGGCAAAGCGGAGGCACAAGGTGAGGAAAGGGAAGGCGTCTTGGGTGAAAGATGGAGGAGTTCGTGAAGGTGCATACAAAAATAGAATATCACTCGGGGATAGAACCGCCCCAGGGGCTGGAAAAACAATTGATTGATGGAATGGGAATCTTATACCATAAATGTGGGGAACACGTGGGTTACTGGAAATGGAAATGGAAATGGGCGATTTGGAATCAGATGGAAGGGATCATTGGGAAATCAAGACTAGAGTGGGAGGCGTGATTGACTGAGATAGTGGAAATTCAATATATTGTAGGAATCGGATTGTATGTTGAGGTGCATAAGACATACATAACGGTAGTTAATAGAGTAATGGTTCAAATGTGAATAATGATACGAGGAGTAAGAGTGAGTGATGGTCGAAATTTATCGGATCATGAACTCAGGACTTTATTAGAAGATAAATCCTAAAATACGTCTTCACTGAGTTATGGATGTAATAGACTGTGAATAAGGAAATATAATATTAAAGTCAGAACATATTGGATCAAGGAGGGAGGAGATAAATTCGGTCATCGATATTGGGTCACTGAAAACTTTGCAAAACTGCAAAAGTTGAACAGCATTGCCGAGTTTATTGGAGAGAATAGAGATGGAATATGTAGGAGCACTGGAATGTAATAAAATTGATACTTTTGCCCAAGCTAGTGGAAAACAATGTTTTCGAAACTAAGCAAACTCAAACCTTTTTGAAAGAGTGCTATATAAAACACATTTCAGTCGAAGCCAATAGCCTTAGTGCCTTATTAGATGAATCACAACGACAAAAGCGTCAGAACAATGTCGGGAGACATAGCATAAATGAAAGATATACTCGTTTTTAAGGAAGAGCTTTATAGTCAGGAATTTTAGAAGAGAATGTCATTGCAGGACATACGTTGCCAGACATCTTTTAGGTAAAAAGGGAGAATAACAGTGGTTTATTCCTAACAATAACAGGAATAGACCAAAATGCTTCTTGCTTTGAAGACGTGTGATGTTCAAACAAAGTGGTAGGTCTCTTCAGCTTATAGTACATTGGAAATTAAGAGCTCTAGAAAAGAGTCTGTCTACGAGTATATCACCTTTTCTGGCAGAGATTTTGCATAGACTACTAGCAGGTAAATATAAACGGTTCAAAAGGGCAGCTGTGTCTTTATTGCGCTGGCTTTAGGCTTAAATAGAACTGAGAAGACATTGTGTGTAGCTACTAAAAAAGGATTTGTCTGCAGTGTCTGTCAGAGCCAAGGTATAGTTATCATATCTTGAAAGAAGCTTCATTCTCTCATTTGCAATTAAGTTAATAATTTATTTATGTACCAATTTAGATAATTCAACAAATAACACATTGTAGAGCTATTTCCATGAACATATCTTTATAATACAAACTCGTAGGAAGTGAGGAATCAGAAATTACAGACCAGGCAAAACCAGGGTCAAATTGTGCGTGAGTTTGTGTGTGTGTGTGTGTGTGTGTATGTTATTGTGTGTGTGTGTGTGTGTGTGTGTGTGTGTGTGTGTGTGTGTGTGTGTGTGTGTGTGTGTGTGTGTGTGTGTGTGTGCCTGTGTGTGTGTGTGTGTGTGTGTTTGTGTGTGTGTGTGTGTGTGTGTGTGTGTGTGTGTGTGTGTGTGTGTGTGTGTGTGTTTGTGTGTGTGTGTGTGTGTGTGTGTGTGTGTGTGTGTGTGTGTGTGTATGTGTGTATGTGTGTATGTGTGTATGTGTGTATGTGTGTGTGTGTCTGTGTGTGTCTGTGTGTGTGTGTGTGTGTGTGTGTGTGTGTGTGTGTGTGTGTGTGTGTGTGTGTGTGTGTGTGTGTGTGTGTGTGTGTGTGTGTGTGTGTGTGTGTGTGTGTGTGTGTGTGTGTGTGTGTGTGTCCGTGAGTGTGTGTCCGTGTGTGTGTGTGTGTGTGTGTGTGTGTGTGTGTGTGTGTGTGTGTGTGTGTGTGTGTGTGTGTGTGTGCATGAGTGTGTGTGAGTGTGAGTGTGTGTGTGTGTGTGTGTGTGTGTGTGTGTGTGTGTGTGTTTGTGTGTGTGTGTGTGTATGTGTGTGTGTGTGTGTGTGTGTGTGTGTGTGTGTGTGTGTGTGTGTGTGTGTGTGTGTGTGTGTGTGTGTGTGTGTGTGTGTGTGTGTGTGTGTGTGTGTGTGTGTGTGTGTGTGTGTGTGTGTGTGTTTGTGTGTATGTGTGTGTATTTACCTAGTTGTATTTTGAAGGACTGAGCTATGCTCGTCGTGACCCGTTTTTGTTTCTTGGAAAATCAATTTTGTTTTTTAAATTCTTGTATTTTGTTTTTACACACATTTTTTTCCCCTATTTATTCTATATATCTAGCCTTGTGTGTGGGAAGCTGTTCCTTTTGAGATCTCTTCTGTAGTTGTCCTGTATGAATTTCATTGGATGTCCTCTTGTTTTTCTTCTGTCCCACTTTAATAAGTCCTCTCTATCAAGACGTTTATTTCTTTTCATAATTCTGTATATGGTTAGTAGGTCCCCTTCTTCTCTTCTTTGTTCAGGGTCGCCAATTTCATTTTGGCTAGTCTTCGTTCGTATGTTAGGTTTGGAAATGCTGGGACCAACTTTATCGTTGCTCTTTGTATTCTTTCAAATTTTCTTATATTCTTTTTTGTACTGGGTGACCAAATCAGCGCTGTATATTCCAGTTTTGGACTTATCAGTGCTTGTAATATTTTTTTTCTTCTTTATCCAGGTACTTAAGGGCCACCTTTATTGATCTTGTATGTTTCTCCGGCAATTTTATTTATATGTTTATCTGACAACATGTCTTTGGTGATGATTACTCTTAGGTCCCTTTCAGAATTTACTTTCTTTACTTCTTTTCCGTCAGTTTTATAGTGTCCTGATATCCTATTTTTTGCTTTTCCCAAATTTGATTATACTGCATTTCTTGATGTTGAATTCTACTTCCCATCTCTTGCCTCACTCTGAAACTTTGTTCAGATCACTCTGTAATAAGTCACAGTCTATTTCGGAGTTTATTTTCTTTAATAACTTTGCGTCGTCCGCAAAGAAGGTCATGTAACATCCAATTTCTTTCGTCCATATCATTCACATATATAGCAAACATTATCGGAGCTAGTAATGACCGCTGTTGGACGCAACTCCTCATTTCTTTCAATTTTGAATATTTGTCTCTGATCACTACTTTCGTTTTTCTTCCATGTAAGAAATCCTCCATCCAATTCAATAGTTTTTCAATGTATGCCTCCTATTGTTTCTAGTTTATATAGCAATTTTCTTTGTGGTACCTTATCAAATGGTTTTTGTTAGTCCAGGAAGGAACATTCTACCCAGCCCTCCCTTTCTTGCAATATATCTGTCAATCTTGAATAGAAACAAATCAAATTAGTGGTACATGATATTTCCTGTCTGAAAGCAAATTGCCTTGGGTTCAGTATATTGTTCTCCTTCAGATATTTTGTCCATCTATCTTTGATGATTCTCTCACAAATTCTAACTATTGTACTCGTTAGGGACACCGGTCTATAATTTCTTGGGTCTTCCTTGTTTTCCCCTTATATATTGGCATTTTCCCACTCTCCTGGTAATTTTCCTTCTTTAAGTAAGCATTCAGTTATTTTGCATATTTTTCCTGTTAGTTTATCTATACCTTCCTTTAGTATCCAGTTTGCAACTCCGTACGCGCCATGTGATTTGTTGACGGCAAGCTTTAATATTTGATTCCTTATTTCATTCTGAGTAATATTTAATTCCTTCAATGGAGGAAATCTTGTGTGTGTGTGTGTGTGTGTGTGTGTGTGTGTGTGTGTGTGTGTGTGTGTGTGTGTGTGTGCGTATGAGTGTACGCTCGTGTATGTTTGAGTAAATATAGGTGTGCTCGTTTGTGTGTGTTACAGAAACGAATATAAACCGCATTATATCTGTATTATTTTAGATTTCATGTTATTTGACTTCGAATTTGCAAATTGGTATGTATATTTCACTTTGCCAAAGACAGACATTTCTTCTTTTCATCTTTCTCTCTGGTAAGGGGTTGAGGTGGTAGCCCCGCTTCCTACCACCGCCGAAGAGGACACGAGCACCGCCAGTACCGACCCATCCACATCTGAGGCTTCAAGTGTTAAGCTTAAGGACGACCTCCAGAGCACAAGTAAGTCCTCCACGCCCACCCCAACTACGCCTAAGAAGAGCAAGGGGCGTGTGAAAGGTCCTCACCATCATGGAGGAACGACAACTTCAGCAAGTGGTGGGTCCTCCACCACATCCACGTCGAGTAAAACCGGCGATCTGGACCACTCCCTTTACCATCACCATCACAACCATCGCCACCATCAGCACCTCGGGGGCGCCTGTCCCTCTAGCCCAGCCACTATCGAGACCTTCGACAGTGAGGACGTCGCTCGATACGAAGGCCGGAGGACGGAAGAAGACATTGCCAAGTGCAGAAGAACACAGGAGAAGATCCGAGCCCTGCGAGAGAAGCAGGACGAGCTGAAGAAGGAGCTGGAGGCGGCCAAGACTCGGCTCCAGATCGACAAAGCCAGGTGGAGCTACGAGTGTAAGACTTTCCGACTGTCCTGTCCGCCTAGGCTTCCTTGCTTCTGGCTTTTGGTCTTACATTAATTAATTAGGCTTCTCAGAATTGGTTCAGAACTCACATCATAAATAGACTACCTCCTTTCCCTTCCATAGCGAGAATTATTTTCTTCGCCGTTGTTTACGTAGCTCAAATACACCAACCCTAAATCAGTCTAATGATTAATTCAAAACACGAAACCAAATTTTGATTCATTCCTTTTACTGTTGATAGTTGGTTGGGGAAATTTAACTTTTCTTCTTTTATCACTCACTTTAGGTTTGCTTCGGCGGATACAACAGTGGAAAAGCTAAACTGTACCTTTTTTATCCTCTCTTTCCCGTTTTTCTGATGCACAGCTCAGCTACTGCACTCTGCACAAATGAAATAGTTACC
>NC_134779.1:3667179-3689679 GCF_046742065.1 Oratosquilla oratoria
GGCGATAATAGCCACTCATTCCAAGGAATCGACGTACCTCTCTACGATTAGTGGGTGTTGGTACATCATTGATGGCTTTTATCTTGGCGTCTATTGGAAACACTTGGGAATTTCCAACTTTAAATCCCAAATAGGGGACCTGTGTATGTCCGAAATCACATTTGGACAAATTGATGGTAAGGTTTGCTTGGTCTGCTCTATAAAAGAAATTATTTTAGGTGTTCAATGTGTTCTGTCCAAGACTGACTAAATATTATCACATCATCTAGATAAGTTTTTACTCCTGGCAATCCTGCAACAAGATTACTTATCATTCTTTGGTAAGTGGCAGGGGCATTTTTAAGCCCAAATGGCATTGCTCTGAATTGGAACAATCCCTCTTCCGTAATGAAAGCGGTAACTTCTCTTGAGCGAGGGTGTACAGGGATTTGATAGTATCCCCTTAACATATCCAACTTGGATACATACTTGGCAGTTCCTAACTGTCTATGATATCATCTATCCTAGGGATAGGTAAAAGCATCGGCCTTAGTATGGGCATTGATTTTCCTGTAGTCAATGCACAGGCGATAGGAATTGTCAGATTTAGGGACAAGAATGCAAGGAGATGCCCAAGGACTACTGGAGGGTTCAATTATTCCCTGTTGAAGCAGAGTGTTTATTTCTGCTTTTATGAAATCCTTCTTTTTTTGGATTGACTCTATAAGGGGCTTGTTTGATAGCCCTTGGCGAGTCTAGAATTATTTCATGTTTCTATCAAAGAAGTGAATCTTGGGAATCTAGAAATAATTTTGGAAAACTTCTTAAGAGAGAAAGAATGTCTTTACCTTGTTTCTCAGATAAGTGTCCTACTTTTATCTGAAGATTTTGTAGTATCTGAGAGTTTTCCAAGGGAAATCTCAGGAGGATTAGGCAGGTTTATCAGGAGGCTCTTCGGATTCTATTGTGGTAGAGCTGCAAGCGGGAATTGGATCTCTGGAATAATAAGGTTTTAAGGTATTTATGTGACAGAGACGGGAACTCTTTCTTCTGTCTGGAGTTTTGGTTATGTAGTTGAGATCACTGGCTCTGGACAAGACTTCATAGGGTCCTTTGTATCTAGCCTGCAATGGATTTCCTGGTATGGGAAGATAAAGTAACACTTGATCTCCTGGAGAGAAAGTTCTAAGTTTAGAATTTTTATCATACCGACCTTTCATTACTCGTTGAGCATTCGTCAAGTTCTCTCTTGCCAACTTCCAAGCTTCTAACAACTTCTCGGTGACCTGGGACACGTATTTCAAAGAAGGAACAGGTGTGGTTCTTCTTTCATCCATTGTTCATGAAGTATCTTTAGGGGACCACGGACTTCATGACCGAAGACTAATTCTGACGGGCTGAATCCAAGGCTTTCTTGAATTGTTGTTCGGGTGGCGAACAACAAAAAGGGGGAGTCCGTCTTCCCAATTTCGAGTGTTCTCAGCACAGAAGATTCTTAAACATTGTCTTGAGCGTTTGGTGAAAGCGCTCTAGAGCACCTTGTGATTGAGGATGATAGGCGGAGGAAGTTACATGATTTATACCTAGTGTTACAAGAGTTTTCTCTAAACTTGTTGGAAAGAAAATTACTTCCTTGATCACTTTGAATGTTCTTAGGAAATCCTACCATAGTGAAATATTTCAACATTTCTCTGATTATGTTTTGAGCTTTAATATTTTTCAAAGGAATGGCTTCTGGAAAACGAGTGCTCATACACATGATTGTGAGAATGTACTGATTTCCTTTACTTGAAGGAGGTAAAGGTCCTACACAGTCAATAAGAACTTTTTTAAATGGCTCTTCCATTACAGGAATGGGATGGAGTGGAGCTTCTACAATTTTCTGGTTGGGCTTACCTACAAGTTGACATGTTATGACATTGTTTTACAATATTGGGCAACATCTTTGACAACCGTGGGCCAATGGAAATGTTGGGTTATGTTGAACAAGGTCTTTCTTACCCCTAAGTGACTGCTAAGGGAGTATCATGAGCCAATCTTAGAACATTATTCCTGAAACCAAGAGGGAGGACTATTTGATTCCTTACTTGCCATGGCTGGTCAGCGGTTGCGGTGGATGCTCTCCATTTTCGCATTAGGACTCCGTTTTCTATATAGAAACCTCGTGACATATTTTCAACTTCTTCTGGAGATGAAAGAATCTCGTACAAACTTTTAAGAGAATGATCTGACTTCTGTTCTTTGATTAATTCTGCTCTAGATAGAGAAACTGGTGAAGAAGAAGATGGGTCAGTTTGGGAGAATAGGGATTCTAAATTATAGGTCTCCTCTTCAGATTTCTTGTACTGAGATCTGGTTACAGCACAAGCGGGAAACAACTGTAAGTTATCTGAAGGTTCTACTGAGGTCTTAGGGTTATTTGTTATTAAGGGAGAAATGACTTTGCTTCCAGCGATGTCATTGGCCAACAATAAGGATATTCCTACTACGGGAAGAGAGTCTACTACTGCTACTTTAACCATTCCGGTTGTTAAATCAGACCGCAAGAAAACATTATGTAATGGACATTTTACAATTCCTCCAACTCCTTCTATTAATATATCATAACCTGTATATGACTCGCCCAGATTCTGCAAGACAGAATTTAAAATCAGACTTTGCTTTGCTCCTGTGTCTCGGAGTATGGAAATAGGATATTGTTGTGAACTACTACTATGAGATATAGTTCCTGAAGATACAAATGGTTTGAAACAAGGATCATGATCTGATGAGGGGGGTTCTACATTACTTGACAATACCGGCTTCTTTGGTAGTGTATCCTGAATAGAGGATTTTGAATCGTCTGATTTTATATTACTTACAAGAGTTGGTGTCTTATTGGAGAATGAGGGTGTCAGTCTCTTTCTGCAATTAGAAATGTGATGGCCAACCTGTTTACAATATGAACAAGTTACAGGGGGATTAGTCTTAAACCTTTCCATTCTTTGCCAAGGTTGGTTTGGAGGATATTGATTGAAATCAGACCTGTAACTGAAATGTGATGGGCTAACTGATTTTTTCAAAGCGTTTCTTTGGGGCCCAAGGATCAGAGTATTTTGTTGAATCTGGAATATATGACTTTGACTTTTGGATTCCATTTGTCTTGACTTAGGTTTATGATTTAGTGTGAACTCATCAGCCAATACAGCAGCTTTAGTTAAAGTTTCGGGAACATGATCATCTATAAAAATCCTAAGATCTGTCTCTAAGGTATTCTTAAACTGCTCCAACAAAATCAACTGTTTAAAGTCTATCTAAAGGTGTTCGTTTCACTAGCCAAACACCACCTATTGAATAACCTCTCTGTTGAAGCCGCATATTCTACGTATGTTAACTGAGGTGTCTTCCTATAATTACGGAATTTCTGTCTATAGGCCTCTGGTATTAGTTCATAAGCTTTTAAAATACAAGCTTTCATATTATCATACTCGCTTTCTGCTTCTGAAAGAGAAGTATAAATTTGCTGAGCCTTACCCTTAAATTGTGTTTGAATGATTAAATGACAATTTTATGTAGGGATTTGTAATTGTTGCGCCAATTTTTCCCACTGAAGAAAGAAAATTTTCTGGCTCTCCTTCTGAAAATTGGGGTAGAAGTTTTACATACTTGGAAATATCTATATGACCTTCCTGAACTACGGGTTGTCTATCAACAATCCTAGCTTCTACTTCTGTCTTCTTTAATTCTAACTCTACTTGTTTCACTTTAGCTTCCTCTTCTCTAGCTTTAAATTCTGCCAATTTGATTTTAGTTTCCTCTTCTCTAGCTTTAAATTCTGCCTCAATTTGCATTTGTTTCAGTTTGGTTTCCTCCTCTTTAGCTACTTGTTTCACCTTAGCTTCCTCTTCTCTAGCTCTAAATTCTGCCTCAATTTGCATTTGTTTCAGTTTAGTTTCCTCCTCTTTAGCTACTTGTTTCACCTTAGCTTCCTCTTCTCTAGCTCTAAATTCTGCCTCAATTTGCATTTGTTTCAGTTTAGTTTCCTCCTCTTTAGCTTTAAATTCCGCCTCAATTTGCATTTGTTTCAGTTTAGCTTCCTCCTCAATTTCTACTCTCCTGACCTTTAATTCAATCTCCTTAATCTTAAGTTCGGTTAGTCGTGCCTCCATTTCTAACCTATTTAAAGGAATTTGTATAGCTGTAATCTCTTCTGGAGATTAGATCTCATCTTCGATCAGATTTTCAACAAGTTCCTGAAGTATTTTTTTCTTTCGTAAACTTGTATCAATGTCTACTCCAAAGTGCTTGCCTATTTCTATCAAAGTGTCTTTAGTTTGTTTCTTTAAGAAACTTACCTTGGGATTTTGAACGAATTCTTGAACTATATCATCCATCTCTATAAGAATGTGTTAAAATACCTGATCCAATATCCTGGCAAGGTCGCCACTTTGTTACGGGCTACTGGTATGTGAAGAGACGTTACGTATAAACGTCTAAGTGCTTAAGAACCAGCGCACTTCTAGAAGCCCACTGTAGACTGAACTATCTGGTCAGGGCCTAGATAATTCGTAAGACTAGAAGTAAAGGTAACAAAGAAGATTCCAGGAAAAGGAATATTAAAAACTAGCGATAAAACTAGTAAACGAAATTATTAATGGAAAATATTTACAGGGCAATCAACACAAAAGAGAATGGGCAGTAGGGTCAATGGACCGTTACA
Source organism: Oratosquilla oratoria (assembly GCF_046742065.1). Taxonomy (NCBI): domain Eukaryota; kingdom Metazoa; phylum Arthropoda; class Malacostraca; order Stomatopoda; family Squillidae; genus Oratosquilla; species Oratosquilla oratoria. The sequence continues at coordinate 3,671,858 of NC_134779.1, forward strand.
TGATTATGAGAATATGGAAATTATCGTTCAAATAAGAAACAAGATAAGTATACAATATGGTACTATCTAAGTACAAAGAGATCAGGAACATGCATCAGAATAAGTAATAAGTACAAATATAAGTATAAGTAATGCAATGTATATCAGACACGTAATGTAGGCAAAAAGGGTGATCACTTCACACCAATCGTCTCATGAATCTAAACCTTCTAGTTTTTATCAAGAGATCAATATGTGGGAATATGACAAGGAATGAGCGGTTTCAACCGCTTATATACCATTGGACCGGAAGCCGGATACTTCCGGTTAAGGGTGCGAGTGAGTGAAAGGAGGGGAGGAGGGTAAGTTAACACGTCAACATGGGTAGTTTTAGGACCCTCGACTCGCTTGAACAATCTATTTATTTTGTAACTGTCAAATCTGTGGGCTCAGTACTATTGAGGTTTTAGCTTGTATGTTTGTTCTACTAGAGTGCGAACCTCTCTGGTCGTAGGCAAGATTACATATTGTGGAAGGGCGTTACTGCTTAACATTGTTATAATACATACATAGACAAGAAATATGAACATAGTTAATGTAATACAAAGGAACACAATTCTATAACATAATTACACATATGGACGTAATATCTAATATTACGTTACAGATATATATATATATATACATGTGTGTGTGTGTGTGTGTGTGTGTGTGTGTGTGTGTGTGTGTGTGTGTGTGTGTGTGTGTGTGTGTGTGTGTGTGTGTGTGTGTGTGTGTGTGTGTGTAAATAAATAAATATATATATATATATATATATATATATATATATATATATATAATCGACAATGACGATGAGGTCAATCAAATTATTCCGACAGTTGTCTCAAACACAGCACAGACCTGCCACTGGGCTGGGATTTGCCCAGTGGCAGGTCTGTGCTTCTACCGACTATGCTACTGAGACTATAAAATTCTTCATCCTCGGGGTTAATCTAACTCCCGCAGGATTTGAGTCGACTGCTAACTGTCGTCCTGATTTCAATTTTACGAAGAACCAAGCTCACTTGTAGCTAGTGGTTAAGCTGGTACGTATCCTTGATAGACTTTCGTCGTTGTAATACCCGAATAGAATCGCCAATGACGACGATTTCAATCAAATAATTCTGACAGTTGTCTCCGGACTCGAACCCAGGACTTGCCCCGTGGCAGGTCTGTGCTTCTACCGACTGTGCTACTGAGACTATAAGATTCTTCAATCTCGGGGTTAATATAACTCCCGCAGGATTTGAGTCGACTGCTAACTACCGTCCTTATCTCAATTTTACGAAGAACCAAGCTCACTTGTAGCTAATGGTTAAGCTGGTACGCATCCTTGATAGACTTTCGTCGTTGTAATACCCGAATATAATCGCCAATAACGACGATGTCAATCAAATAATTCAGGGTTCGAATCCTTTAGTAGAGATTGTAAAGATTCAATATGTCTTAAACATACACAACTCATCGGAGAGCTTGCCTAAATGGGAAATCAATGAAAATGAGACTAGATCTTGTGTAGTTATGTACATTGTGTTCGGGGACTTGTATAGTCATTTGGTAGCATCGTACATAGCTCAGTCGCTAGCGTCTTGGCTTCGTTATTATATATGCACGGGTCAGGGTTCGAATACTTTGGTAGAGGTTCTAAGATTCATTCTGTCTTAAACACACACACACACACACACACACACACACACACACACACACACACACACACACACACACACACACACACACACACACACACACACACACACACACACACACACACACATATATATATATATATATATATATATATATATGTATACATACATATATATATATATATATATATATATATATGTATGTATATATATATGTACATATATGTATATATATATATATGTATGTATAAGGACCATGCAGGTTAAAAACAGGATAGAGTAAATAGTAAGAGTAGAACTAAATAATCTTAATAACAAATGGTAGAGATCAGAGAAAAGAAAGAGAAACATAGCTGGAATAAATAATACTATTTGAAAAGGTAAATGTATTAAAGGGGCCGAGCGCAAATATGCTTTAGAAAGACACCAATTCATATGTTTGAAAGCAAAGAACTGGAGAAATCGTTAAATGCATGGACAGAATGGTAAAGAAAGTAGAAGAATTTAAAAGAGTTTTACTCATCGAAGACCGTAGTTGAGTCAGTAAATTCATCTGTAGACGTTAGTAGTAATAGTAGTGGTAAGGGATTCGAATCCTGAACTGTGCGTGCATAATCATCAAAGCCAAGACGCTATGGACTGAGCTATCTATGATGCTACAAAACGACTGTAAAAGTTCCCGAGCACACTTTATATAGCTACAGAAGTCTCATTTTCATCTATTTCTTATGTAAGCAAACCCTCCGACAAGTTGTGTATTGCCTAAATATGAAATCGATGAAAATGAGACTAGGTCTTCTATAGCTATGTAGAGTGTGCTCGGAGAATTGTACAGTCGTTTTGTAGCATCGTGCTTCCTGATTATGCACGAAAAATTCAGGGTTCGAATCCCTTGGCAGAGCTTCTAAAGATTCAATCTGTCTTAAACATATACAATTGATGGAGGGTTTGCCTACATGGGAAATCTATGAAAATTAGACTAGATATTCTGTAGCTATGTAAATTGTACTCGAAGACTTAAAGTCCTTTTGTAGTATCGTACATAGCTCAGTCGTTAGCAGCTTGGTTTCGTGTCTATGTACATGCAGGTCAGGGTTCAAATCCCTTGGCATAGCTTCTAAAGATTCAATATATATATGATACGAAAATATACAGAATGGCAAATGATCACTAAAATTAATTAAATATTCAAGAAGATTTTGATAAATTACAGTAATGTTTTGAAAAGTGGCCAATGAATTCTAACACAAGTAAATGCAAGGTTATGCGTATACATACATACATACACCAAGGCTTTTTCCCCCTTACAAGAGAGGTAGCCAAAAAGGAAAAGGCATAAAATCATTTCCACCCATTCCATCCCTGAATACACTCCACACCCCTCCACCCTCCCTCTTATCTTAGCACCTCCTGGATGACGGGTCATCCGTACACCTTGTCCACTGCCCTGGGTGTTGAGGGTTACAGTGTCGCAAGACACAGCACATTCACAGCAAGGCCACTTCATTAAATCGGCGACCCCCCCTCTCCGTCCCCCATTGCATAAAAGGAGAAGACGGGGAGAAATCCCTTCGGGCTGCATCAAATTTTGCTCACACATACTACCTCATCCCCCATCCCCCCGCTCATTCCACCTCATGCAATCACAACATCATCCATATACAACCATTCTCCATTCACCCCTGTCTTCTGTCCTCTCCCGTCCTTCCTCAACAGACATTCTCCTCTTCCCCAAAGCCCCCTTCACCCCATCCATCCACCTCATCCTAGGACGTCCCCTCATGTTCACTCCCTCCACATCTGCCTTCCATACCTCTTTTACTAGTCTTTCTTCACTCATTCTTTCCATGTGTCCAAACCATCCTAATACTCTTTCATCAACCCTATCTCCCAACTCCCTTTCCACGCCTGTTCTTCTCCTCACCTCCTCATTTCTCACTCTATCCAGCCTAGTAACCCCCATCATACTTCTCAGACACCTCATCTCAAACACATTCAAACTCCTTCTCTCTTCTTCTATTATGTTCCATGTTTCTGCCCCATACAGTGCTGTTGGCACAATCACTCCTTCATACAGTCTCCTCTTAGCATCCATTCCCAAATGTCTATTCCTCATTACACTTTTTAATCCACCAAGGCATTTACTCGCTTCTCTCAATCTACATTCTACCTCCACCTTCACTCCACCTTTCCCTGCCACATTTGCACCCAAGTATCTAAAACTATCCACTTCCTCCAGTCGCTCTCCCTTAATGCTCACTTCCAGTCTACTGCCACTTTCACCCCTTGTACATCTCATTACCTTACTTTTACCCACATTTATCTTTAGCTTTCTTCTATCACATACTCTCCCAAACTCTGTCACCAACTTCCTCAATCCCTCCTCCGATCCTGTCATAAGCACAGTGTCGTCCGCAAACAAGAGCTGGCTCACCTCCCACTTTTCTCCATTTTCTTTAACCATCTCCAATCTCTGACCCACTACCCTTGCATTTACCTCTCGCACCACCCTATCCATGTATAAGTTGAACAGCCAGGGCGACATAACGCATCCCTGACGAAGTCCCACCTTTACCTCGAACCACTCACTCTCTCCATTTCCAATCCTGATACAAGCTCTACTACTCTCATAAAAACTCTTGACAGCTCCTAGAAGCTTTCCTCCTATCCCGTATATCTGCATAACCTCCCACAGTGCCTTTCTGTCTACCCTATCATAAGCCTTTTCCAGATCCATAAAAGCCCAAAAAACCTCCTTCCCCTTTCCTATAGCTTTCTCACATATCTGTCTTACCACAAAGATCTGATCTACACAACCTCTACCTGTCCTAAATCCACACTGTTCCTCACCAATTACTTCTACTGTTCCTCTCCTAATCCTCTCAACCAAGATCCTCCCATAAGCCTTCCCAACTACACTTAACAAGCTAATCCCTCTGAAACTACTACATTCACACTTGTCCCCTTTCCCTTGTAATAAAAAAAGAACTATACAGGCACTCCTCCAGTCCTCCGGCACTCTACCCTCTCTCCAGCAAACATTAAATAGCCTTAGCAGCCAGTCCACCATCACTGTACCTCACTTTTTCAGACATTCTGCATGGCATCCATCCAGACCAGGTGCCTTACCTGCTTTCATCATCTTAACAACTGCCTTCACCTCATCCTTTCTTATTTCTCCTCCATTCTCCTCACTCATCACTCTCATTTTCTTCGCATTTCCCACTGCAGCTACCTTTCCCTCCCTGTCCTCCTTCACATTTAGCAACTCCCTAAAATATTCTGCCCATCTTCTTCTTACTGCCTTCTCTTCCATTATCATCTCTCCATCTGCACCTTTTACCTTTTCTTCTCTACTTGATTCGCCTCCTCTTCCTCTCTTAATTTCTTTCCAGAACATCTTTTTATTACTTTCAAAATTTTCTGTCATACTCCTACCCCATTTCACATCTGCTCTCCTCTTTGCCTCCTTTACCTTTTGCTTTAATTCTCTTTTCTTTTCCTTGTACCTCTCATATGACAACCTCGTCCTATTTTGTAACCAATCTGTGAAAGCTTCTTCTCTTCTACAACCTTCTTTGTTCCACACACCATCTTTGCACACTTTATGACTCCCTTCTTGAACCATCCCCATTCCTCCTCCACACCTAGCTCTACTCTATCCTTCACTCACTCCCACTCCTCCTTCAGCTTCTTTTCGTACTCCTTTTACTTTTCCTTTTCATTCAAAGAGTTCATTCTAAGAACCTCCCTACCTTTTGTCCCTTTCCTCTTTCTCCATCTATCCTTCACTCTCAACTTACCTTCCACCAAAAAATTATTTCATATTCCCCCACCCTCTCCCCTTGGCACATGTACATCCTTAACTCTTCCTATCATAATCCTATTTACCACTACATAGTCCATTAACGCTCTATCTACCACCCTTCCCTCCACCACCCTCTCCCATGTGTACTTATGCTTGACTTTCTTCCGAAACCCTGTATCTGCTATCACCAACTCTCTTTCTAGGCACATTTCCATCATCAACTCTCCACTACGGTTCTTTCCTGGAACTCCACATTTCCCAACCATTCCATCGATTGGACCATTTCCTACCCTAGCATTAAGGCCTCCCAGTACTAATACATTTCTTCCTAAATCCTCTATGCACTCATTTAAATATATCGAAAAGGCCTCCCTTTCTTCTACACTCTTCTCACTGCCAGGCTCATATGCACTTACAAAGACCCACGTCTCCTTTCCCAGTTTCACCTTTATCCACATTATCCTTGAGGAAACCTCCTTCCACTCCACTACACGTTTACCTATCTCCTCACTTACTAGAATAGCCACCCCCTCCCTCTCTCGCCCTCTCTTCACTCCTGATAACCTCCCACTTACACTCCCAAACTTACACTCACCCTTCCCTTTCAACTTAGTTTCACTCAAAGCCAACACATCCATCTTTCTTCTCACAAACATACTACCTATCTCTTCCCTTTTACTCCCATCTGTACCACATCCACGCACATTAAAAGACCCAAACCTCAGGGCGCTGGTCCGAAAACTCCCAGACCCTCTTATACCTTTACTTTTTCGTTTAGGAATGTCCCCTGTGGGGCTACAAGGAGAAGGATGCCTGGTCCCAATCCCCGTCCCTTTCTTCTCGCCTCTTACGATCCAAGTGGGAATACTTGGTGGCAGTATTCTTTTCCCCCACCACAGAGCGAATAACAGTAGGCTCGATTACAAGTTATTTGGAAATTCGTCAACAAAAGTGGATAGTAAAAAGAATCTCGTTGTGATTATTAGTAACGATCTCAAATCATCTAAGCAGTATATTTCAGCCTCTGAGAGAGCAAACAAGATTCTAGGTTGATTGCGCGATCTTTTGACTTCAAAAGTTCATTTGTCATTAACAAGCTGTATAAATCATTAGTTCGTCCACATTTGGAATATGCTGTTTCCGAATGGTCACCGGATCGCATTAAAGATATTGACAAATTGGAAAAAGTACAACGCCGAGCCACAAAACTGATTCCAAATATCAAAAACAAATCATACGAAAATCGACAAAAACATATAAATATGTTTTTCCTAAAGAAGCATAGACTCAGATGTGACTTAATACAGGTTTTTAAGATTCTAAAGGGAATTGACAACATCAAAAGTGACAAAATTTTCTCATTGAATGAGAATCCGACAAGGAATAATGGTCTCAAACTGTCAGGAAATAGATTTAATTTGGAAATGGAAAAAACAACTTTGCCAACCGTATAGTTAATGAATGAAATAAAGTTCCGGCAGAGGCAGTGCAATGTAGTTCAGTTCGAAACTTTAAGATTAGTTTAGATAAACACCTAAGCAAGATGCTGTAATGACTGTCATTTATTCTATATTATTTGTTTGTTTATTATTATTTGCTTGATTTTCATTTATTATTAGTTATCTGTCCATTTATTATTATTCACTATTTACAACTATTTACAACACCGAGCAACAAAACTTATTCCAAATATAGAAAATAAATCATATGAAAATCGACAAAAACATATAAATCTGTATTTCCTAAAGAAGCATAGACTTAATACAGGTTTTTAAGATTCTAAAGGGAATTGACAACATCAAAAGTGACAAAATTTTCACACTGAATGAGAATCCGACAAGAAATAATGGTCTCAAACTGTCAGGAAATAGATTTAATTTGGAAGTAGAAAAAACAACTTTGCCAACCGTATAGTTAATGAATGAAATAAAGTTCCTGCAGAGGCAGCGCAATGTAGTTCAGTTCGAAGCTTAAGGATTAGTTTAGATAAACACCTAAGCAAGATGCTGTAATGACTGTCATTTATTCTATATCATTTGTTTATTATTATCTGTTTGTTTATTATTATTTGCTTGATTTTCATTTATTATTAGTTATCTGTCCATTTATTATTCTTCACTATTTACTTGTTTGTTTATTATTCAACTATACCGATGCATTTATCAATTGCATTTATTATTATTTGTATTATTATAGTTTTTGATAATTTTCTTTTGTATATTTATCATTATTATAATCTTTCCTGCATCCGACCTAGTTATGGACCAAAAATTCTCCTGTCGGCATGCTACGTCTTTGTGACCCTTTGTATATATATATATATATATATTATATATATATATATATATATATATATATATATATATATGTATATATATATATATGTATATGTATGTATGTATGTATGCATATATATGCATATATATGTACATATATGTATACATACATAGATTTATATATAATTAGGATCAGAAGAGGGATTAAAAAATTATTGATAGAGTTTGGGAAGCTGTGCGAAAGAAGGAAGTTAAAGATAAATATGGGTAGAAGTAAGGTGATGAGATATACAAGGGGAGAATGTGGGAGCAAGTTGGAACTGAAAATTAAGGGACAGAGACTAGAGAAATTAGATAGCTTTAGATACTTGGGTGCGAATGTTGCTGAAAAGAAAGGAGAGGAGGTGGAGGTAGAATGTAGATTGAGAGAAGCAAGTAAATGCCTTGGAGGTATAAAAAAGTATAATAAGAAATAGGCATTTGGGAATGGATGCTAAGAGGAGATTGTATGAAGAAGTAATTGTACCGAAAGTACTGTATGGGACAAAGAGCGTGGAACATAAAAGAAGAACAGAGTAACAGGGGAAGTTTGAATGTGTTTGAGATAAAATGCCTAAGAAGTATGATAGAGGTTACTAGATTGGATAGAGTGAGAAACAAGGAGGTGAGGAGGAGAACGGGGGTAGAATGGGATATGGGAGGTAAGGTTAATGAAAGAGTATTGGGATGGCTTGGAAAGAATGAGTGACGAAAGATTAATAATAGAGGTGTGGAAGGCAAAGTTGGAAGGAGTGAACATGAGGGGGCGACCTTGGATGAGATGGATGGAACATTCACCCAAGTTCTCTTTGTATAGCGGGAAAACCGCTGAGTGACCAATTAAAATCACTTCTGTTTGTTTCAAATAATGCATTTCGATTCATTTATGAAACTATTTTTATTCTGTTCTTTCTATTCCATAGCAATCCTGATAATATTACTTTCCACGAACAGTCCAGGTATATTGCTTAATTTAGTTTTCCTTTGCTGATGCTAAACTCACAAGATATTTCAAAGCCTTCCAATAGACTTAATTATCTTAATAATTCTATTATTTTGTAAATCAACCTATGCTTTCTTTACTAAATTAATTTTGCACTTCAATTATCTCCCATTTCATCTTTATTTAATCTCTAACGCCATCTCCACTGAAGAGATGCCAAAATGAATAAGTAAATAGATAAATGAATAGATGAAAATCAATAAACAAAAATGATAAACAAATAAATAAATTATTGAATACACACACAAATGAATAAATAAATAAATAAACAAATCAATAAATTGTTTGCCACTAAATTGCAGTCACGGACAAGAATTATAGAGGGCACAATAGAAACTAATTACATAGACAAACAAATATACAAATCGATAAATGTGCGAATATATATGTACATATATATACATACATACATATATATATATAAATATATACATATATTTATATATATGTATATATATATACATATATATATATATATATATATATATATACATATACATATATATACATACATATCTATATATATATATATATATATATATATATATATATATAAACAAATGTAAAGAATACAGAGATGAATTGGTAAATAAACATATAAAAACCAGTAAATAAATAAACAAATTAATACATAATTAATTAAGATGAATAGATAATTAAAAAGATAGACAAATTTGTAAATAAATAGATAAATTGATATACAAATAAAGACAATAAATATACAGATTAAAAAACAAATAGATATATAAACAAATAATTTGAGAGGTATATTAATAGACATTGAATAGATTAAAAATTATACAAATGGAATAAATAGATAAATGAATAAATGAATAAATAATAAGTATACAAATAAAAAGATAGATAAATATATATATATACATATATATATATATATATATATATATATATGTATATATATATATATAACTAAAAGGTAGTTAAATAAAAAACAAAAACAAAAATATATAAACTAGTAAATGAATATACTATTCAATTAATAGATATACACAAATTTAAAATAGTGACATTTAGTAAGGAGAGGATTAACTGTTTTCTCTCTTACTCATTCATTTTTCCTGGTCCTCAAAATTAATTACTATTTCTTTCTCTTATTTCTACCTTCATAGTCCTCGACCTCTTCCTCTTCCTAAACTCGTCCTCTTCCATATTCTTTTCTACATTTTCGTTCTCTTGTTCTTCCTTCTCATTATAATTTTCTTTGTGATCTTCTTCCTTCTCTTTCTCCTCCTTGTCCTCCGTTTATTACTTCTCTTGCTTCTCTTTCAGTGGCGCCCTTTGAAAATGTCGGGGAAGGTCGCGCAGTTCCCTACGGCGCGGGTGCCTATAGAACATTACTGATGAAAATATAAGCACGCAGGAAAGGAAAAAAAATCCGCTAATGCATGATTGTGTGTACGTATGTGCGTGTGCTTGTGCGTACGTGCGTGTGTGTGTTTGTGTGTGTGTGTGTGTGTGTGTATGTAGCGTGTGTGTGTGTGTGTGTGTGTGTGTGTGTGTGTGTGTGTGCGTGTGTGTGTGTGTGTGTGTGTGTGTGTGTGTGTGTGTATTCACCTTGGATCTGCTGCAGCCTCTTTTCGAGACAGCCAGACACCACCCTACGGCAGTGAGCTCAGAGCTCATTATTAGCAGATCTCTGGGTAGGTCTGAGACCACTCACACTCCACACACCGGGAGTGTGTGTGTGTGTGTGTGTGTGTGTGTGTGTGTGTGTGTGTGTGTGTGTGTGTGTGTGTGTGTGTGTGTGTGTGTGTGTGTGTGTGTGTGTGTGTGTGTGTGTGTGTGTGTGTGTGTGTGTGTGTGTGTGTGTGTGTGTGTGTGTGTGTGTGTGTGTGTGTGTGTGTGTGTGTGTGTGTGTGTGTGTGTGTGTGTGTGTGTGTGTGTGTGTGTGTGTGTGTGTGTGTGTGTGTGTGTGTGTGTGTGAGAGAGAGAGAGAGAGAGAGAGAGAGAGAGAGAGAGAGAGAGAGAGAGAGAGAGAGAGAGAGAGAGATTGACTTGCCACTGCTATAAGTTCAGTGAGCGTCCCTATTGTCTCGTCTTGCGAGGGTCCCTTGTGCTGGTAACAGGCCTAGACTAAATCTCACGGACCTTTATATATCTGAATCAACTAATTGACATAGATAACCTATGTCAATATAAACATACAAATTATACAGCATTTGCGTTTTACCTCGTTAAAATACGTCAGAGTTACCGTGAAATACTTTCTCAAGGGAAATTTAATTGTGAATAACGCAGACGTATATTGTGGAAGCGTTTTTGGTAGCCAAAATAGGGCAAATGAAATGTAGACCAATTATGAAGAGATAGTATCTTAAAGAGTAAATAATTATCCACATAAGTGTGTCCTTGTTTAAAGAAAACATCCCAGTAGCATATTAAAGGAATGAAGGGAATTGTCTAAGAATCAAAGGAAATGGAGGCAGGCAAGCGGAAGCACCAAATGCATCAAAGTAAAAGAGACCTTCCTAACACCATTCCCATTCGTGTGACAAGGAGGGAAGTAAATAAGAATGGAAGAAAAGGGTCTTTGAGGTGGCAGTGTAGAATGATAATATTGATGAACTGTGTAATAGGGTGGCTAATAAAACACTGAGTACGAATAAATTAGTAATTTGTAAAGCACTACATAACAATATGTGTGCTCACTCGGGAGACGAGACCAAAACTGACGTCGCTTAGGGACGCCAAGATTCGCGCAAAATCATAGACGAGTCGCATGGTTCAATTACAAAAAAATGCACATGGATGTGCAACCAGATATTACAATAACGAGCACAAAATAATTATATAACATGTGACAAATATATTAGGGAGAAAACATGTATCTCCCGGTCTATCAATACATATGCACAATAATCGTAAATGTACGGTGCTATACGCGTACACCATAACATTGCTCGGCACATAACGTTACACACAAGATAACATACTCCACACACACCACATTATAGTCTTACAAAAATGCAGAGAGAAAAAATACATGAGCATATAATTACATGACATATAAGTACTATACATATGAATACATAAGACTTGTACACAAAATATTGTATACTCATAGGTACTTAAAAATTGAATACAACATAAAAAGATATACGAACTGGCGCCAGTTAAACAAGAGACAAAAAATAGAAATTGCCGGACGTCTGGGATATGACACTTAATAGCTAAACCAAACTTACAAATTGTACAAATCAATACACGTAATATATAAACGAGATACAAAGTACAGATCAAGGCAAGCATGAATAATAATATAAACAATGCACATATGCAGCTATGAAGACACAGGGCCCTTTGAATGGAGATTGTAATTATAAGGGGCAGCTACAAAAGGCATAGTTTGCACAGTGGGCCTTGGGGGAGGCCAGGTAAATGCAGGGATAGGCACACTTGTAACCTTAAGCCTATTAACATGCAACACTCCGCTTAATCCCTAGGAAAGATCAAAGACCCTGAACTTATTGGGATACAACTTCTCAGTAACAAAAGAGGGACCTGTAAATTTACAATTAAGTTTAAATTGGTGGTCAGGCATGCTCTTATAAATATGATCACTAATGCTGATGTTAACAGGCTTAGCCCGAATACGCTGATGTTTCAACATCTTGGCCTTGGAGATTTCAATCTTTTCTTTTACAGAACCATAAATATTATGCAATATGTGATATTGGAGTTGACTGTAGTCATCAAAATTGTAGGAGACGAACAAGACTATCAAGTACATCATAAGAGAGTCGTTTTTCCACTCCATAGATGACGTAATGAGGCGTCTGTCCCGTAGAGACATTAATAGTGTTGTTAATACAAGCACTGACATGAGAAAGGCAACCTTCCCAAGATTCATGAAGATTACTAGCAACGTGCCTGAGTCTATCCAAAATCTTCCTATTCGTCCTCTCTACAAGACCATTGGACGCAGGATGGTAAATAGTCACGAATGTTTGCGTGATGCCATAACTCTCACAAATGCTCGCTATAACCTCATTCCTGAATTCAGGCTCATTGTCACTAAGGGGCACCGAAGGAGTAGTGTATGGACAAAAAGCATAAGAAACTAAAGCATGGGCTACTACTGGAGCAGACTTGCTGCGTAAGGGAGCCAATATTACAAAACGACTAAAGTGGTCCACACACACAAGGATATACACAGAACCTTGAGTACTACGAGACAGTTGTAAAAAGTCCATAGCCATAGTCTGAAAAGGGCGAGAAGGAATAGGGTACTCCAAAAGGGAGCAATGTGCATAGAACCTTTGCTCTGGGCACAAGAGCTACACTGGGCTATATGAGAGGTAATGTCCAGTCGCATTTTTGGCCGATAATATTTCTTACGTGCTATAGCCAGATTTTTGTCACAACCTGGATGACCAGCCTAAGAGGCATCATGAGAAAGGGGCAAGACAACAGGAACTAGAGACTCAAGGATCACTAGCTGTGCCACATACTGCTCAAACACTTCCACATACAAAGGCAAAGCATGCCGACAGGAGACCTTTTGATCCATATCTAGGTCGGATGCACAACCTTGTACTGCAAGGAAATTTGGGACAGGGAACAGGTAAATCTGGTAAGATGGTATCATCATCAGACTCCAAAGCATAAACAAGGTCCTCACGCTGAGCTTTGGCCAGATCCTTCAGAGAGAAATTGTCAATCACTGTAACTGTAGCTACGGGTATATTACGTGAAAGTGCATGAGCAACATTGTTCGCACGCCCTGGAATATGCTTAAGGGTTGGGTTAAATTCTTCAATCGTGAAAAACCATCTGGCTAAGCGGTCAGAAATATTTTTGCCCTTAAAAAGCTGTGTGACAACAGTGTGGTCCGTGTAGACTGTAACAGTATATCCAAAAAATGGAAGGGGAGGAAGGGGAGGTTGAGGAAGAGGAAGAGGTAGTGGAAGAGGCGGGGGAGGAGGCAGGAGAGGAGGAGGTAGAGGGGGAGGGAGTCCTCTCCTTTCGCCTAGGGTTCCTCTTCTCTTTTAGGAGTTTGAGCACGTTCTTGACGGCCCTATCCACCATTACCAGCATCTTCTCTGGGTCGCTCTCCCCAAGGGTAGTAGCGATTGCAGAGACGACACCAGTCACAATCAGGTCGATATCATCCTCCCTAAGGGGGATGACATCAGACGGATATTGAGGTGGAGGGGACCGTCGGTCCTGTGCTCGTGGTACAGGGGGCGTGGGCTTGGCTTTAGGTTTGGAGGTGGGATTGGAGGCAGGCGTAGATTTGGCGGTGGGTGCAGGTTTGGAGGCGGGCGCGGGTTTGGAGGTGGGTGTAGCTTTTTTGGGAGCTGGTTGTGTTTTTGTGTGTGTCTGTGTAGGAGCTGGTTTCAGTGATGGAAAGTGCTGGAGCACTATGTGTAGGTGGTTGTGGTGCTGGAGTAGGAGAGTGTTTCCTGCTGCCCCATACAAATGTTCCTGGGGGGGGGGGCAGGTATGAAGTCCTATCGCTTCTCTGTCCTCTCATTAGAGGCAATGGCCTGCACTTTACGCACTGCGCATGAGGTATTCCAGGCGTGGTGCTTCTTACTACAGTTGGGGCATTTGATAACAGTCTCCGTGCCAGCCTTGAACTTGTTAAGACAAGTCTCAGTGGCATGAGGCATGCTGCAAATGCCACACTTGGGCTGTTTCGAAGTGCACCTCGCCTGGTGATGACCATAGCGCTGACACCTGAAACAACGGAGAGGATCAGGGATGTACGTTCGTACATCATACCTGCCATACCAACCCAGGTCAATCTAGCTAAAAGGTTTGCCTTTAATCGTTTTGAGTACCTGGCGTGTCGGCGTCTTGTCCCAGCGACGCATTCTCGTGGCCGCGATTACCTGACTATGATCCTCGATGGCCTCAGTCATGTAGGAGGTCGGGTAATCGTGTACCACGAGTTGATGCTACCGGTCTTCCGGGTTAAGACGCTCCAGGTTCACCGGCTTACCATCGAGCGACTTGATCCCGTCCAGCTCCTCAACGAGTTCGTATGTGCTTGGTAACAATAGCACGTTACCATCGCCGAGGGGCCGGAGGGACAAAAGCTTGCCACGGAGAGGGCCCTTTTCTAGAGCTCGCACGACCTCAAAAGCAGTGTCGTACCCCGCCGAGGGTACGACCTTGAAGGTGGGGAGCTTGCCACCCTTTGCACTAACTGGGGCCATCACGATAGCAGCTTCATCATCCGATGGAGCCGCCTAACCTGGAGCGCAACGTCGCTTCTTCGACACGCCAGTCAAAGAGTCAGTAGCCGCCATGGCGGCACTGATAACGAGAAAAAATCTCTAAGTTACTCGCAACAAATTCATGAAAAAAATCGTAATCTAAGGGGGCGGGGGATCGCGGGCGTTAAAGAGCGCGTTGGTGCTATGTCTTATCCTATCTACCTTGCAAGCAGTCAATGAAAACGAGGCTCGGGTGCACTAGCGCGTGCGAGACCGGGCTATTCTTGAGGTCGGGGTTCCCCCCTCTCCCGCCGTAAAAGCAATTTTTAAAGAACCACACGGGCTATGCTAATCGTGCAGGGAGAGTTATCTGGGGCATAATCCTGCCAGAGCGAGATTTTACAGAGAAGGGGGAATTGACTCGGGTAGCAGTACCTTACGAGATGGTAGGCGTTAGCACGACAATCAGAGCTAGCGACTAGGGTGATTGTGGCTAAATCGGTCGAGATCCACGTGGTGAAGAAACGCAGCGGGGGTGTCCTCTTCATTCGGAATCTATCTTATCTCTGCGCTCCCACGGTGTGTGTGTTTAATTTGGGAGTTTTAAGTTCCCACGGGCTTTGGTTTTGAGCCCGTTTGGTGGGTGATTGGACTTATGAGTGTGTGTGGGCCCAACCACACACACTCATACATTTACAAGATGTGCATACGTATATGAAATGCGTATGCACATCTCGGTGAATGCACCCTTCCCAATGTGAACTGTATTCGATGTTAGAAATGAGTAGCAATGTTGTTATAAATTTTAATAAAAAGGGGGGGGATTCAATGTATGCGTGGTCGTGGTTTGGCCACGCCCACCTATACATTTACCGGATGTGCATGCCTATGTGAATTACGCATGCACAGCTCGGTGAATTCACCCTTCCTGACATGAACGGAGTACAAGTGCAATGACATAAAATAATTAAAGGGGGGGCTGACACTCCACCAGCCGACGCAGTTCATAATCGCTTAGGTGGCGGCATAGGCGACGCACAAGACCCTCAGATGTTGTCGGAGGCCCTCTCCTCAGAAAAGCAGTTGCGGAGCAATGCTGGAGGTAGTGCTTCAGGGTGGCTTCAGGGTGGCTACAATTGTGGCATCTTCTTCCTTCAGGTGTCGAATCTCTCTTGATTTCCCAGAAACAACGGTCCTCCAGTCGCAGACGGAAGAGCAGATTTTCCACTTTTCTAGGTGTGGAGCGAGGAAGTATAAGGGGCTCATAGTCTGTGACTGCCCTGTACCACCTCACCCTCTCTGACACCTTTGCCTCCAGTCTGTGCTGAAGGAACCGTTGTACCTGATTAAGAGCCCTGGTGCGTAGGCACAACTGATTTCTGCTGAGAGGGACGACAACACCGACTTCGGGTCTTTGGCGCGCCGCTTCAGCTGCGGCGTCGGCTAGCTCGTTACCTGGGACACCTACGTGGCTTGGCACCCAGTTGAGCGTAACACTCCTGCCTTGCTGATGCAGCTTCAGCAGAAGTGCTAGGATGGAGGTCAGTAGGCGTACATTGTCGCTGGGCTGTGTCGATTCCAAGCTGCCTAGTAGAGACTGTGAATCCGTGTGGATCACCACAGGACCAGCTCGAGATATTAGAGCATGCTCTAACGCTCCTTGGACCGCTATGGCCTCAGCTTGGAGAGTGGACGCATGATCAGATACTCTCCTGCCGAAGGTCAAACCATCCGTCACGAAGGCAGCCCCCGCACTACGGGGCGTGTTGGGGTCCACGGAGCCATCCGTATAATAGACCGCCATTCCAGGTTCCGACAGTGCGCGGATGCCTTGTAGGGCCTGCGCTCGTACTCTTTCCTGGTCACATAACTTCTTCTTACTGGGAAGCTTTGCGACAACGAAGGTTGCAGGTATCGACAGCCATGGTGGTGGGGGCTTGAACTCTGGGTGTGGAGAGTCCTTATCCTTCTCAAGGAGAGCGCTGGTGAGCCTGAAGGAGTCCAGAAGTCCAGCCGCCTGTGATAGCCAGGTATCAGAGTGGATATGAGTACCCACCCGTCCCAGAGCTATCACAAGGCTCTGGCTTAGCTCAGTTATCCTGGGGCTCAGGACTATCTTGGCAAGAAAGTCGACCTCCAGCCTTCTGACCCGTGACGTTAATGAAGGCAATGAAGCCTTTATCTGGAGGTTAACAATCTTAGTCCAAGGTTGAGCTCCCAGGATAATCCTTGCTGCGGTATTTTGGCAAGGCTCCAGGTCTTCAAGCTTGGCAGTCGCCAAATTTATGAGAGCTGGGGCAGCGTAGTCCACCAAGCTGCGGACTGCGTGCACATAGAATGTGCGAAGGACCCGATGCGTGGCACCAAGTGCCTTACCCGTCATTGCTTTCATAACTGTGGTTCTTGCCTTCAGTCTCTCCTTGAGATAGGCTAGTTCCTTCTGAAAGGTGAGCCTCTCATCAATCCAGACCCCCAGGTACTGATACTGGTGAACCCAGTCCAGCCTAAGGTCCTGGATGGTGAGGTGCTTCCCCTCTTTCTAGAGTCTCAATGCCATGGCCTTCGATTTTGTAGGGGAGATCTTTAACCCTAACCTGCAACATTCTGTCGCTACAGCGCTTAAACAGCGTTGAGTCCTGTTGAAGCACTGCCGTTTCCCAGTAATTATGAACGCAATGTCATCTGCTACCCTGCACCCATGTGGTAGAGGTAGTTCCAGAATGTTAGAGCCGAGCACATTGAACAGAGTGGGACTGAGCCCCCCCCCCCCCTGTGGAGTGCCATTCTCCAGCATTCTGGCCTCTGATATATGACCCTGAAAGCGTACTTTCGCAGACCGGTGACTGA
>NC_134779.1:3702179-3707179 GCF_046742065.1 Oratosquilla oratoria
TTTAAGAATTTATCTCTAATTATTACTCTCACTTTCCTCCCAGTCAGGAAGTCTTTCATCCATTCCAATAATTTTCCTCTGATGCCACCTTTTGACTCTATTTTCCTTATTAGTTTCTTGTGTGGTACCTTATCAAATGTCTTTTGTAGGTCCAGAAAGGCAAAGTCTATCCAACCATCTCTCTCTTGTATCATCTATTAATCTCGAGTAGAAGCAGATGAAGTGTGTTGTACATGATCTTCCTTGTCTGAATCCAAATTGATTTGGATTTAGTATAGTTTTTTTTTTCTTCTTTCAAATGTTTAACCCATCTATTTTTGGTGACCTTATCGCAAATTTTTGCTACCGTGCTTTCAGGGAGACCGGTCTGTAATTTGATGAATCTTCCTTGTATAGACACGGTAAAGGAAACATGGACTGGAGGTGAAGCTTTTATTCCTGACGTTTCGTCTAACGACTTTCTCAAAGGAATGAGCATACTAGATACATACAGAGTTTATAAACACGCCATATGGCTCAAGGGGGTGTGCGAGCGTATAGCGCTGTGTTCTGATTGGCCCGCTGAGACAGCCAATCACGAAGCGCTATATTCGCTGAGGATTTGGCCCAGGTGAAGCTCCCAGCCTTATTGTTGATATTCGGACGAGTGGTGATGTACGCAGCTTCTATAGATTTTCTGGTCTTTTTATCCATACCTTCGTGTAGAATCTCGGCTCGGTTCCATTGTGGGAGGTGCCCAGATTCGTCAACATGCACCACCATTGCGTTGGTGAGTCTATGGTGACGGAGGTCGGCCTTATGCTCCCTGATCCTAGTGTCAAGGCCCCTCTTAGTCTCTCCATAGTATGCTTTATCGCATGATGTGCATGGGATCTTATATACGACGCTGTCTTTTCTCCCCCTCATCTTAGTCCCGCTTTTTATTATGCCACCAATCTTCGTTCCCGATGTTACGGCTGCTTTTACTTCCGTGCTCCTGAGCATTCTAATAATGTCTCCTACCTTCTCAGAGTTAGGAAGCGCCATGTACGATGTTTTTGTGGAGGCGTTGCCTTCTCTTAACTTGCTTGTGTGGATTATTTCTTCCGCTCTTCGTCTTAGGCTCAGGACTAAGCCCTTGGGGTAGCCAAGCTTCAAGAAGGCCGCGATGATGTATTCGATTTCCTCCTCCAGGAATTCTTCGCTGCATATCCTGTAGGCACGCAGGAAGAAGCCCATGACTACCCCCTTTTTCGTCCTCTCATTGTGTGCCGACAGGTAGTGTATGAAGTCGTCACGGTTCGTAGGCTTTCTGTAAACCCTGAATAGGAGGCCCTCAGTAGTCTTTATTAACAGGGTATCCAGAAACGGAAGCTTTCCCTCTTCTTCCTCTTCTATAGTGAATTGGATCTGCGGATTCACTCTATTTAATTGACTCCTGACGTCATCCAGGTCTGTCCTGTTCGGAGCGATTATAAGAACATCGTCCACGTACCTGAGCCATATTGCCCCCCTTCCTATGATATGAGAGTAGTGGTCCTTCTCTTGGACCTCCATGAAGAGGCAAGCAGCCACGGCACTCAGAGGTGACCCCATTGCAAGGCCACTGTGTTGAAGAAACTCCTCTCCCTCGAAGGTGAATGAACCAAAGTTTACGCACATGGATACCAGCTTCATGAAGTCTCCCCTAGGCAGTGGCAACTCCTCCTTGTCCATGTTGATGACCACTCTCCACACTGCCTCCAAAGCGCCATTTGACATAACTAGCCATTTTCTTGCACCTCATGCTTGTCCCCTTTAATCTGCGTAGCAGGTCCTCTGAATTTCTTAGATGAGATCCACTTATGGATCCCATGGCTTTAGATAGGGGCTTGGCCAAAACTTTCGCTAGTCGGTGGGGGGCACTGCCAATCCCTGATGTGATAGGCCTCATGGGGACCCCTGGTTTGTGGGTCTTGGGAAGACCCCTCATTGTTGGCGGGCGAGGGTCCTCCTCGATTAGGTGTTTTAGTCTGCGTCCCTTCTCTGAGCCTCCCAAAATCTTTCTCACCTTACCGTTAAAAATCATAGCTTCCTCCTTGGCGTGACCTGGATGTTTCTTCGTGTACGTGTCTTCATCTTCCAACAAATGCTCCATCTTCCTCATGTAATCTGCTTTGTCCATGATCACGACGCCGCCCCCTTTGTCTGCTTGTGAGATGAAAATGCTGTTGTCCTTACCGAGTTCCTTCAGCGCTGAGATGTATCTGTGCGGGAGGGATCTCGGAATACTGGCAGAGAGGGCTATGCAGCATGCCGTGACCCCTTGTTTGAATCCCTTCTCGGCCTCGGTGTCCGACCAAATACTGTTTTTTAAGGTGTAGTCCGTAAATCTCTTGTTATCATTCCCTGTGTCAAACTTGAGACCCAGGGACAAAGCCTCGGTTTCCGTGTCCGTCAATGGCCTGGTTGACATGTTGTTGATCAAGTCCGGTCTCCCCACCTTCCTCCATTCGCTGCTCGCACACAATACCTGTAATTTTCGCTGGAGCCTCATCTTCTGTGCTGTATCCTCCTCCTTCAGTCTTGTCACCAGGTAGTTGGGGAGATGTGTATGCTGCAGATTGTACTTGATCTCTTCTACCCCGTACTGAAGTTGTTTGCAGCTCTCTTCCAAGTATATCCTCGCACTCCTAGAGAATGGTGTGGTATCACATCTGAGGTGTTGTGGCGTTGATTTTGGGACCACTTGCTCAGCGATGCAATCTAGTAGGAAAGCTCTTCGGTTCCTAAGACTCTGCAGTTTCCTCCTTGTATGCAGCTCCCTCTCCACATTGTCCAGTTCGCCATTACCGTATGAAGACAGATGAAAATCCATGTGAACAAGTTGTATAGACACGGTAAAGGAAACATGGACTGGAGGTGAAGGAATAAAAGCTTCACCTCCAGTTCATGTTTCCTTTACCGTGTCTATACAACTTGTTCACATGGATTTTCATGAATCTTCCTTGTTTCCTCCATTATAAATCGGTACAATGTTTGCATTCTTCCAGTCCTGTGACACTTTTACTTCTTGAAATGAGAATGTAATTATATTGTATATCTTATCTGTTTCCTCCATGCATTCTGTCAGCATCCAATCTGCAATTCCGTCTGGACTATGTGATTTTCTGACGTCAAGGGTTTTGATATGGTCGGTGATTTCCTTCTGTGTCACAATTATTTCTTTCATTGAGGGGGATATCTCTCTCTATTTCCTTACAGTTAGGTGAGTTTTCTATTGTGAATACTGATTTGAAGTGGTTGTTCATAATTTCAGCCATATCCAGTTCTTCTGAATATTTGTATTTACCTTGGCGCAGCTTTTTTATTTCTTGTTTATTTTTCAGTTTGCCATTTACATACCTGTAGAATAGTTTGGATTCTTCCTTGCATATTTTTTTTTCGTAGTTTCTCTTTTCATCTCTGCCACTGCGTATTTTTACCTAATTATTTCTTAGTTTGATTTACATTAGCCATTTGCTTGTTTTCTTATCTTTTTTCCATTTTCCAAGCTTTATCTCTTTTATCCTTAGCCTCACTATATTTTTGTAGTACCAGCTTTTTATGTATGTTTTTTTTGTGGTACGTATCTATTTATTCCCTCATTATAATTTTTTTTAGTATATTCCATTTCTCTTCCATCCCTGTTTCTTCATTTAGGAATTTTTTCCCAGTTCGCGTTGCGAAAGAATTTTTTGAGTTTCTCAAAATTTGTTTTCTTGTACATTAGACTTCCTATTCTATGTTTATTGTTTCTGTTTTGTTTTATTTGCTCTTTCAACTAAAATTCTATTAGTACATGGCCACTCTTTCCTATCGGAGTTTTGTAATCAATTTTGTCGACAATTTCAGGCTCTGTCGTAATTATTAAATCCAGCCTTGATGGTTCTCCATTACCTCTGTATCTGGTATATCCCCTTATCCACTGAGTCAATGTGTATTCGATGGTCATGTAGAGCAGGACGTTGCCCCAGAGTTCCTCTCCACCCTTCACTGTCATTTCCTCCCAACATATTTCTTTTGAATTAAAGTCACCCATAATTACTACATTTCCTCTGTCCTTCAGTATATTTCTTAATTCGTATATTGTATCTTCTAATATTTTAGAATGATCACTTTCTGTCCAGGACTGTGTTTTGGGGGGCACATACACCACTACAAATTTTCTACTCTTCATATATTTACTTTCAGTTTGTATCGTAATTGATTCTACATTATTTTCTCCAACAGTTATTTTTTATACATTTAAATCTTTATTAGTCAAAATTAATACTCCACCACCCTGGTTATCCTTTCTATTCTTTGTCCAACAATTGTATAAACCTTGTCCCACCGTGTTGGGTGGTAGAGTATACTTTAATTTAATCTCCACTATTCCCATTATGTCTGTTTTTTTTTTATAAGGCCAGATAATCATTTAATCAATTCGTTCCAGAAGTTATTCCATCTATATGGGTATAAGCTATTTTTCATTTAATTTCTCCTCGTCTTTTTCTGTCTTCTATGTTTTCTTTTTCTTTATGTACCATTTTCTCAGCCTCAGGTTCACCACTCTCCCCTCTCCTAAATGAATATATATATATATATATATATATATATATATATATATATATGTATATATATATATATGTATATATATATATATGTATATAACAAATAATAATAATAATTTTGAGTTTCAATTCTTTTTTCGTTTTTTTTTTCATTCGCTTCGTTTCTAAGTTCTTTTTCTTTTTCTTTTTCTTCTTCACTCATTTTTTTTTATCCATTTTTTTGTATTGTTCACTATGTGCTAATTTCGTTGTTCTGCAATTGCAGAACAATTATTTGTGATCTAAGCTTTACTTTCAATGGCCTGTATTGTTTTTCTTTAGAGTATCTACCCATTCTATAGGTCTTCTCAATTTCCTTATCCAAAACCTTGTCCTTTCGCTTGTAGTTCTTTCAGAATTTCCTTAGCGATCTCTTTCTCCTCCTTTTCTCTCTAATATCTAGGAACA
>NC_134779.1:3719679-3739679 GCF_046742065.1 Oratosquilla oratoria
CGTGCGTGTATGCGTGTGTGTATGTGTGTTTTTACACTTATATGTGTACATCATATGTATATACATATATTGTATATATCCATATATTTATTATATATATACATATATATTATATATATATATATATTATATATATATAATATATTTGTATATATATAATATATATGTATATACATATGATATACACATATAAGTGTAAAAACACACGCACGTGTACACATATTCACACACACACACACACACACACACACACGCACACACACACACACACACACACACACACACACACACACACACACACACACACACACACACACACACACACACACACACACACACACACACACACACACACACATATATATATATATATATATATATATATATATATATACATATATATACATATAATTATATCAAATAATTCCGACTGTCGTCTTCGGATTCGAACCTGGGCTCGTGAATTCTCACTGCCGTCGCCTTACCGACTGAGCTACTGACCCTATAAAGTTCACCAACCTGGAAGTTAATCTACTTCCCGAGTAACTAAGTCGACTACTAATTGCAGTCCGTACTTATTATTTTACAGTGAACCAGGGCAACTTTAGCTAGTAGTTAGGACTGACACGTTTCCTTGAAGGACTTTTCGCCGTTGTCATATCTGAATAGAATCACCAGTGATGGTGATGTCGATCAAATAATTCCGACTGTTGTCCCCGGGGACGACAGTCGGAATCATTTGATCGACATCGCCGTCACTAGTGATTCTATTCATATATGAATATGTATATGCGTTCGTGTATGCGTGTGTGCGTATGAGTGTTTTTACACTTATATGTGTATATCATATGTATATACATATATATATTATATATATATATTATATATAAATATATATATTATATATATATACATACACATATATATGTATATGTATATGTATATATATATATATATATATATATATACATACATATATATATATGTATATATATATATATGTATATATATATATTTATCACAACAAAGTAATGTCGTAGGACATTAGTAAATTTAGATTTGCAACTCACTTTCGGAAAAGAAGAGATGAAAGTAGAGAGTTCCGTATATTTCGATCACTATCTGTGATCTTCTTCAGAAGACTGAATACGAAGTTGAAATGACATGTATATACAGTATACAAGGACGTGAGGTAAATATGTAGGAACTAGGCGAGGATTCAAGTCACGTGGCCGACGCTACGCGGACATTGTTGGATTTTGTTCACCGTTTACATGGATGGTAAAAGTCTATTAAATGCTAAAGTGGTGATGTAGTCAGGTGACCATTGACAGTTTGATATATTACAGTTAGGAGAATACTGTATCAACGAAGTTCAATTATTTTTCTTCTGAAACTACATTTTGATTAGTAAAAAATAAACTCATCAACAATAGTATTGAAATTAAAAAAGGATGCATTTATCAAATTCCTTGCAAAATGTGTAATCAATTCTACATAGGTCAAACTGCCAAACCCTAAAATATTAGAATTGAACAACACAAGAAAAATGTTAGGGATGGCAATAATTCTAGTGGAATATTCAAGCATATTGAATTAAATAATCATCCAGTTGATTGGGGTAATGCCCAGGCAATCTATTATACCAACAACATCATAGCAAGAAACTTAATAGAGTGCAGTTTGATTCATACCACCAGTGATCTAAATACCAACCTACACAAGGGCTTATATAAACTTGATCATTTTATCTGTCAAGAAATAAGTAAACTAATATCAGGTAAAATGTAACCCAGCGACTATGACCTAATGTCGTCCTACCATCATTAGCGGACGCATTGACCCTGGAGACTGTGACCTGATGTCGCCCCACTATCATTAGTGTATTGACATTGACCTTCCGCCTTCCAGGGGGTAATTATCCGCTACCCTTATTTAAACTGCCCTTGTTCCTTTTGTTATGTATATATTATCTATGCATTCCTATTACTATGTACTTGTTGCACTGAAGATGTAATATACGAAAGCTCTCTGCTTCGTTAATTTCTTTTTTCCAAGTGGTCTACTTTGCATATATATATATATATATATATATATATATATATATACATATATATATATGTATATATACATAATTATACATATGTATATATATATATATATGTATATGTATATACAAATATATGTATATATATACATATATATATACATATATACTATATATATATATGTATATATACGTATATATGTATACATATGTATGTATATATGTATATATATATATATATATATATATATATATATATATATATGTGTGTGTGTGTGTGTGTGTGTGTGTGTGTGTGTGTGTGTGTGTGTGTGTGTGTGTGTGTGTGTGTGTATGTATATATATATATGTATGTATGTATGTATATGTGCGTGTGCGTCTGTGTGTATGTATACATATGTGTATATGTATATATACGAATAAATATATATATGTGTGCATATATACATGTACCAAAGTTTTTTCCTTTACGCGGGGGGGGGGTATTCAAAAAGAAATAAGTATAGAAATCAGTCCCACCCATTCCATCTCCTACAAATTCCACTCCCCTCCACCCTCCTCCCTCCTTCTCATCTTGGCACCTCCTCGATGACGGGTCATCCCTGCATACTGTCCACTGCCCTGGGTCAGAAGCAGTGTCGCAAGACACAGCACATACACAGCAAGGCCGCTTCATTAATTCGGTGACCCCAAGCCTCCGTCCCCTCTTGCACAAAAGAGAAGACTGGGAAAAATCACTTTGGGCTGCGTCAAATTATTTCTCATGCATACTTCTTCACCCCATCCCCCACCCACTCCCCCTCATGGATCACAGCATCATCCATACACAACCCTTCTCCATTCACCTCTATCTACTGTCTTCTCCCGTTCTTCCTCAACAAGCATTCCTCTCTTTTGTAATGCCCCTTTCACCCCATCCATTCATCTCATCCTAGGACTCCCCCTCATATTCACACCTTATACCTCTGTTTTCCACACCTCTTTTACTAGTAATAGTAAATAGACTAGTGATAGTAAATAGACTCGGAGAACACATCGAAAGACATAATTTAATTCGTGATTCACAGCGTGGTTTCTCCAAGGGTAAGTCATGTGTGATTAATATTCTATCCTTTTACACTAAAGCATATAAGGCGTCAGATAACAATGGTAATTACGATGTTATTTACCTTGACTTTAGCAAAGCGTTCGACAATGTGCCACACTGGAGACTACTAAATAAAATCAAAGCCCATGGCATTAGAGCTTGGATTAGTAACAGAAAACAGCGGGTCACATTAAATGGAATAAAAACTAGGTGGGGCAATGTTACATAAACGACTTAGACGATGGGATAAATAGTGATGTTAGTAAGTTTGCGGACGACACTAAAATAGGGCGCCTAATTAAGTCAGGAGACGACGCAGAGATTCTGCAGGATGATCGTATCCACTTCCATACGGTGACGCCTACGTAGGCGGCATGAGGAGCAAGTGGGTACTCGATGATGCCGACGTCGCCATCTTGATTATATTTATTGTAGTCGTACCTACGTAGTTTCGATTCTCTCTAAACTAGCTTGATCAATTTTCTATGGTTATCAAAATACACGGGTGAAAGAGAACAAACGATTGAGCACTGACTTTATTTTTTATAATACGATTATTATGACGCAACATCGCACGTCGGGCAGCTAATGCAGCCAGACGTACGATGTGCCCCGGAGTGAAGAGGATAAATTGTTCACATGATCGGTGAAATGGCCAATAAACCTCAATATCTCTAAGTGTAACGTGTTAAACGTAGGGCTACACAACCCTGAAAATAGATACAGTTTAGATAACACGCTTTTAGAGAAAACTGAGTGAGAGAGAGACTTGGGAGTTCTAGTGAGTCCGGACCTTAAAACCAGGAAACAGTGCATTAGCGCCATGAATAAAGCTAACAGGGCATTACAAAGGATCACAAAGGCGGACCATGCCGACAGGAGACCTTATGGTCCATATCTAGGTCGGATGCGAAAAAGAAAATCATAATAATAATAAATTGATAAATAAAAACTATAATAATGTAAATAACAAATAAAATACATAAATAAATGCATATGTATAGTTAAATAGTAAACAAACAGGTAAATAGTAAATAATTATAAAATAACATATAACTAATAATAAATGAAAATCAAACAGACAAAGGATGACAAAACAAAAACAAATAATATAAAATAAATTATAATCATTACAGCATCTTGCTTAGGTGCTTATCTAAATTATTTTGAAAGCTTCGAACTGAACTACATTGCATTACCTGTGCAGGAAGTTTATTCCATTCATTAACTACACGGTTGGCAAAGTTATTTCTACCTACTTCCAAATTCAATGTATTTCCGGACAGTTTAAGACCATCATTTCTTGTCTGATTCTCATTCAATGTGAAAATTTTGTCACTTTTGATGTCAATTCCCTTTAGAATTTTAAAGACTTGTATCAAGTCATCTCTGAGTCTACGCTTTTTTTTTTTTAGGAAAAACAGATTCATATGTTTTAGTCGATTTTCGTATGATATATTTTTTTATATTTGGAATCAGTTTTGTGGCTCGCCGTTGTACTTTTTCCAGGCTGTCGATGTCTTTAATGAGATTCGGTGACCATACGGAAACAGCATATTCCAAATGTGGACGAACTAACGATTTATATAGCTTGTTAATGAGTGATGGACTTTTGAAATCAAAAGATCGCGCAATCAGTCCTAGAATCTTATTTGCTTTCTCAGACGCTGAAATACACTGCTTGGTTGATTTGAGATCGTTACTGATAATTACGCCGAGATCTTTTTCACTATCCACTTTTGTTAACCAATTTCAAAATAACTTGTAATCGTACTTACTGTTATTTTTACCTATGTGCATTACCTTGCATTTACTTGTGTTAAATTTCATTAGCCACTTTTCAGACCACTGATGTAATCTATCTAAATCTTCTTGAATATCTAATTGGTTTAAGTGATCATTTGCCACACAGTTTTGCCGCACAGTTTTGTATCATCAGCAAATTTGGAAACAGTTCATGGTCTATATCATTTATATATACTATGAATAGAAGTGCCCCAAGAACGGAACCCTGAGGAACTCCACTTGTAACATCTTTCCATGTAGAAGTTTTTCCATTGAAAACAACTCTCTGTTTTCGATCATTCAACCAATTACTAGTCCAGCTTAATAGGCTACCACTTATTCCATGCGAAGCTAATTTAGTAAGTAGTCTTTCGTGTGGGACGGTATCAAAAGCTTTTGCAAAGTCTAGATATATTAAATCTATGTTGTTTCATTTGTCATAATTCGAGATAACTGTGTTATAGAATTCGAGTAAGTTAGTCACGCAAGAACGTTTCCATGCTGGCTATCATTTATCAAACGGTTACTTTCTAAATGATGTTCGATAGCATCTCTGATGATAGTTTCCATTATTTTTCCTACGATTGAAGTCAAACTTATAGGCCTATAGTCATTTGGTTTCTTTTTGTCACCTTTTTTTAATATGGGAGTAAAGTTAGCTAGCTTCCATTCTCTTGGGACATCTTCGGATATGATGGATTTCTTGAAAATAATTTCTAATGGAACAATAATCTCATTTTTCATTTCCTTTAAGATTCTTGGATACCAACCGTCAGGCCATGGAGTTTTATTAACTTTGAGTTTATCTATACACCTTTTAATTTTTTCTTTTGTTATATTTACCGTAGTGAGTAAGTTTACCCTAGACTTTTCACAGGTTTCAGTTTGGAGTTCACTTTGAGGTGTTTTGTTTACCAATACGAAGCTAAAATAATTGTTTGAAAGATTACACATTCCTTCTTTTGAATATTCAAGTTGACCGTCAGCAGATAACAGTGGACCAATGTGATTTCTTACAACCTTTTTATCTCTAATGTAACTATAGAATTCTTTGGGATTCTCTTTGGATCTATCAGCGATGTTCATTTCGTATTGTCGTTTTCTTTTTTTATTGTCTTTTTTAAATCTCTCTCTATTGATACATAACTTTCATAGTCATTAGATCCATCCAAACACATATATCTTACAAGCCTGTCTCTTTTTAGCAATACTTTTTTCAGTTTCTTTATCGAGCCACTTTGGGCGAGCCTGATTTGGGGAACGTCTGTCCTTAAAAGGAATGTAAGTATGAATCATCTTAGTGAGCGTATTTTGAAATATTTCCCACATCTGATCTACAGGTCTTTCACTTAATTTTGCCTCCCAATCTGTAAGCTGAAGCCCCTGACGTAGTCCTATGAACTGAGCTAGGACGGTAACGAATAGAAGTACAGAGGTAATTATTAAACTCTATCTAACGATAGTTAGACCCATCCTTGACTATGCGGTACAGTTTTTGTCTCCGTTTTACAGAATGGACATCAATTCACTAGAATCAGGACAGAGAGGAATGACCAAAATTATACAAGTACTCAGAAATTTGCCTTACGAAGAGAGGCTTAGGCATTTTAACTTACACTCTCTGGAAAGACGCAGAGTGCGGTGTGATCTAATAGAAGTGTTCAAGTGGATCAAAGGCTTTAACAAGGGTGATGCAAACAAGGTCACCATATTAAAACAACAGGGCAGGACTCGCAGTAATGGATATAAACTGGACAAATTTAGATTTAAGAAGATAATAGGCAAGAATTGGTTTACTAATAGGGTGGTCAATGAATGCAATAAACTTAGTAACCATGTAGTCAGGGCTGAGGCTGAAACTATCATTTGTTTTAAGAAATGATTAGACAACTTTATGGATGGGGATGACAGGTGGTGATGAATACGGAGCTGCCTAGTGTAGGCCATATGGTCTCTTACAGTCTCCTTCATTCTTATGCTCTTATGTTTTTATGTACTAATCTTTCTTCACTCATTCTTTCCATGTGTCCAAAACATCCTAATACTCTTTCATCAACCCTGTCCCCCAGCTCCCTTTCCACCCCAGTTCTCCTCCTCGCCTCCTCATTTCTCACTCTATCTAGCCTAGTAACCTTTATCATACTCCTCAGACATTTCATCTCAAACACATTTAAACTCATCTCTTCCTCTCTTATGTTCCATGTTTCTGCCCTGGACAGTGATGTTAGCACAATCACCCCTTCATATTACTTCCTCATAGCATCCATTCCCAGATGTCTATTTCCCATTGCACTTTTTAATCCACTAGGGCATTTACTCGCTTCTCTCAATCTATATTCTACCTCCACCCCCACTCCTCCCTATCCTGCCACATTCGCACCCAAGTATCTAAAACTATCCACTTCCTCCAGTCTCTCTCCCTTAATGCTCACTTCCAGCCTCCTGTCACTCTCTCCCCTTGTACATCTCATCACCTTACTTTTGCCCACATTTATTTTCAGCTTCCTTCTTTCACCCACCTTCTCAAACTCTGTCACTAACTTCCTCAATTCCTCCTCTGATCCTGCTACAAGCGCAGTGTTGTCAGGAAACAACAACTGGCTTTTCCC
The DNA here is from genome assembly GCF_046742065.1 of Oratosquilla oratoria. Taxonomy (NCBI): domain Eukaryota; kingdom Metazoa; phylum Arthropoda; class Malacostraca; order Stomatopoda; family Squillidae; genus Oratosquilla; species Oratosquilla oratoria. Next base: position 3,727,208 of record NC_134779.1, read on the forward strand.
CACTTTTCTCCATTTTCTTTAACCATCTCCGAGCCCTGACCCACTACCCTTGCATTCATCTCTCGCACCACCCCATACATGTATTGATTGAACAGCCAGGGCGACAGAACATATCCCTGACGAAGTCCCACCTTTGCCTCAAACAATTCATTCTCTCCATTTCTAATCCTAACACCTGCTCTACTACTCTCGTAAAAACTCTTGACTGCTCTTAACAGCTTTCTTCCTATCCCATATATACATATATATATATATATATATATATATATATATATTATATATATGTATATATATGTATATACATGTATATACATGTATATATATATATTATATATATATATGTATATTTATATATATGTATATATATGTATATATATATACATATATATATATATATATATATAATATATATATATATCTACCTGTGCGCTTTTAGAGGTGTTCATTAGTTTTATTTCACCTTTATTTCCTGTGGTTTGTTTGAATGAGCTGAGTTTAATTTTTCAAATGCTATGTGGTTTACCCTATGTGTTTTTTTAGAGAGATTTTTGTGTTATTGTTTTTTGCTGCCTTTGGTGTTTGTCATTAACACTTGGATATGTGATGAGTTATATGCTTTTCTTATTTCAAGAATCAATTCTCTTAGTAGATATATCGTTCTTATTATACAATTAGAATGACATAGTTACAGAAATGAAAATATGTATAAACTTATTAGCGTTTTAACACAATGTATTACCAATTTCAAGTCCATTTTGTATGTAATGGCCTTGCTTTTGTGAAATAATGGTCTTTGTTGCATAAATATGGATAACTGCTGAATGGCTTTATTTCTTTTCATAAAGGAATGATTGAAGCAAAATAAAAGATGCATCATAGTCGTATATGTTGTAATATGGAAGGTAACTAGAGTGGTGCAGGATCCAAATAAGGGTTCTATACAAGCAAAAGTTTTAAGTTTAAAACTATATTGATGCATTCGAAGCACTTCAGAAAAACAATTTTCATAAGATGCTTGATATTTATTTCAATATTATATCTATGTACTGTAAATACATTAAGAACTTCATGTATTGTGAAATGTTGTTTTATATGTATAACATACTCAAATGTTTGGGTGTGAGTTTGTAGAAAAATATAAGTTTAGGAATCCAGACCATCTGAATAGAGATGTTATATGAAGAAGAAATGGGAAACTCATTTCCATATGTAAAATAGTATATTTGGTAAAAGTGTGAACAATCGTACGGATGTTGCTATTTGAATAGTAGACTTAACATTGTAATATATGTAAAAAATCGCGTATATGAATATTACCCGGTCCTATCTTGCCCCGCATATTTATCCTCATATTCTTATGGATATCATCTTGTCCTTCAACAATAGATTTTGAATCCCTCACTTCTTGTGACAGCATATGTCCTCAGAGGGCGTTTCAGGTGTGAAAGCATATTCACAATGGACGATTTTTACTTTATCTTATGTTTTGATTCTTGAAAGCGGTTTCAATGAATCATGATAGTCTAGATAATTAATTTTTCTTTAAGAATTCCTCTTCATTATATAGCATCATGTGTTATTATTTCACTAATAATAAAGAGCACGCCATCCTGAGCTTTTCTTATCTTCCATCTCTTCCCCATTCTCTTTTTTCCGTTATTTAATGCAAATTTTCTGGTGAAGTGCAATTTGAGTTGTTAAACGAATACCTAACAATATTTTTTTTACCAATATTCAAATGTTCATAAAACTTTCAAAACGAAAGGTTACAGGAGAGTGCGAGATTCACTTAACACTTACACTTTGTAGCTCCATTACTAGACCTTCTTCACATGTTGATTAATAATTGGATATTTGTATTTGAGCATGAACTCTTCAAGTTTATATAATTTTTCCCAGTTTTATATCATCCTATTAAACATATTTCAATCTAAATGACTCGCATGAGTCTCTCAGTCCCTAAACATTCTTTCATGCATCTAATCCCAACTCATTTTCAGGATTTCCTTTGAATATATCTCTTGTTTTCAATCCACTTTATCAAAGTCATACCTCCTTCAGTGCCAACTCAGTTATTGATTCATAACTGCGACTGTTCCATCTACGAGGTGGCCAAATACAATCTTTTTTCGAAAAGAAAAGAAAAGAAAAGAAAAGAAAAGAAAAGAAAAGAAAAGAAAAGAAAAGAAAAGAAAAGAAAAGAAAAGAAAAGAAAAGAAAAGAAAAAAAAGAAAAGAAAAGAAAAAAGATAAATATTTCTCCCTTCTCGCCTTTTCATCACGTGTTCTTGCCCTGAGATATCCTTTGCGTATTTAGGCACACCGACACGTTATTGTATGGTTGTGGTGTTGGTTCGTTTTTGCTTGTTTGTTTGTTTGTTAAGTGCCAAGGTGTGATGATGTAAATGTTAAATCCTAAAGAAAAAAATTAAGAAATCTGATTGTGCTCTAGTTTATCTTTTCTTTGTTTTATATCTAAATATTCATGATTGTTATCATAGTTCTTACAAATCCAGATTTTTTTTTTTTTGTTATTTTGACAAAACAAAATTGTAGAGAAAAAAATTATTGAGAAATTATTAAGTCGGCAACATAATTATTTTCAATTGAGATGTTATTGTGCCTTTGTCCTCATTATTTGTATCAGATTATTGAAGTTGAGTGAAACTCTATGGGAAAATAAAGCGTATTTTCTTTATCATTTGTAACTTTAAGAAAAAAGGGAAACCCTTTTAATTTCTTCAACGTCAATTAATTTTCTAGTCAATAGCAACCGAGTATTAGTGATTATGTCCTACTCGATAACAAAACATGTGATATTTTTTATAGTTTTATAATTCTAACATAATGAATTATTGTTACTGCATTAAGATTTATTCCCGCCTTGTACATTTAACGAGGGAAATAAACGGATAAGATAATTTGAGTGTATTTATCCTTCCTCTAGAATATGAAAAATAGAGGCATTAACCTAACGGATCTTTATCTTGAGAAACAAAAAACTGAAAGAGCGTAGATAGTTTTTTTTTTTTTTTTAAGAAATCCATAATCAGTCAACTACATACTATATTCAACCTTATCAATTTTTTTTTTATAATGTAACAGATAGATGAAAAAGAAGTAGCATTCTTAATTTTTTACCCTTAGGGATAGACCTCATAGTGGGTCATCTCTCTACCACTTGTCTCCAAAGTCCAACGACACCCTGGACATCATCCGAAGGTTTAGACATTCGGTCCTCAAGCTAACTCTAAGACAGTTGAATGTCGATTATTGCTCCTCTTCTCTTTCTTCTAAGCAGTGATAAAAAGAAACAGAATAAGACTCTTGTAACATAAAAGCTCAAGGTTTCTTCTTAGAAAGACCTATAATCAGGCCTAAGGACCAGTACTAACACCCTTCCAGCTTCAGATTTCTAGTAAGAGAAGTTAGAGACATCAATTAATTAATTACACTGGTCAGAAAAAAGTACCATAGAAAAATTTAGATTCCACATTGTTTGTAGGCAATTCACTCAATGTCAGTCAGGCTGCGTTTTCTATTGACAAGATTGTTCATCCTTCGCTACGATGCAACTCACGAACTTTTACATATCTACATATTTCAATTTCCGATCTGAGTGTCACTCTTCCGACCATATACGTTGGTACAACCGTATTCAAAGACTCAAGAAGATAATGAATATAAGATGATGAAATCCGTAAACTAATCAAGATCGAAAAACCATGAGCGGTATGTACTCAAGTCGTGTTCAATTTTGACTCATGAGATTGATTGGGGTGGAGGGAGGGAGGGAGCAAGACGCTGTGCTTCCTGCCACCCGTCCAGTATAGAAAAAAAAAATATAAACCTTTTATTTTCTCTTTTATGTGTCACTTTATGGGATATGTGAAAGTACAGTCATATTCATGACTATTTTATATCACAGAAGACATGTTAAATTTTACAACCAGCCTCATAATGACTGAACACAGCTTTAATAAGTGAAATTCTGTATAAACATTAAATTTATATTTCTTATCTTATACTCGCTATAATTACTTTCTTTGTACTATCGAGTTGGAAGGCTTTGAAGCAGGTGAACAAGGACTGCTTCATCCCTAGATGTACATGAAATTTGTGTAACTCGTATAGTCACTGAGCTAAGTGAAGAAATATGAAAATATCTTAAGGAGGCTTGAAGTTTCAGCCAGCTCAGTGGAGGAAGGGTGAGCAGGGCTACCTACCGAAAACGCAGGATCGACTGAGATTCTTTGAGTGAATTGCCTATAGTATATGTGTATGAGTAGAATTTAGCCATGTGTAACATGTATGACACATGCACATAGTACTTCTCTTTTACAACGTTTTCATTCTAAATCTCAACAATCTAAATATTTTACAACAGTGTTCTATAGATTTTCATAATCGTGTGTAACTTCAAATTATATCTCTGTTTACTTTATTTGTGACTGAAGCCAACCTCAGCGCGTAATACCTATGTGCTATACTCATTTACAGAGATGCCCACTATTTGGAATTATAGACACTTTGAATGTGTTGTTGTGCACAATCCAGTAAAGTGTTTCTTTTTTCTCTTTCTATCATTTAACTTCTTTGTTTATTATAACAACATTGATTTAAGCTTGTTTGCCCAGATTCTTAAGACAGAATAAACTGATAAATTTCACTCAATCTAAGAAATATAACTCTTGAATAGGAAAATGTGATGAGATGGAGACACATACTTGGATTCTACAGCAACGATTGATAATAATAGAGGATTCTGTCATAATGGAACGCAATTTGCATATTCCTGTTAAGTTAACGCCAGATAACTTTAATCACCTGAAGTTAATTTTTCTGGCAAGATCGTGGCTCCAATCGATGAACTCTGTTCAGCCTGGAAGCCAGTCCTTATTGAAATAGAATTGTCAAGCGTTTGCCACAATAGAACCTATACACTGCACCTACATCCTAACCTTTAGGTAGGACGTCTAATGAATTGTTAAGAAAATTATTCAAACTTATGAGCATGCATTGCAGTTTAGTAGGTCAATCATGAATAAATAAGCACAAGACCAGCTGTCTCCAAGATCACTCTGAGGGAACAATTAAATATTACATCGATAGAACAGAGATCAATAGCAAAATCTACAAGAGAATGCAGAAACTTTCTACGTAAGTTACATTACAAGGCATGGAGAAATATATCTCTAATATCAGGAGAGGTCAGCATAAGATTGAGGTAGCTTAAAAAAAAAAAAAAAAATGTAAATATACTTCCAAAACTAGTGCAAGTTGCAAAGCAATAAGGAATCTTTTTGCCTAAAAAGTCAAATATTACGGAAGATATATTCTTGAAAAAAGACTAATTTAGGCATTAGAATAGGCAGGATAGAAAATAATGTCTTCACGTTATTGCAGATTAATGGAAATAAAGTTAAAAAATAAGGAGAAAGATGTGTAATTACTGGTTAAATAATTGTTGACAAACTTACTAGATAAGATATAGAACGTTCTTAAAAGACATAGATATAAAAGGGCCTATTGGTTGAAGTATAATAAAATGTCACAAATACCAGATGTCACAAAAAATATTTTGAGATTTAGATTTTCCCTTCATGTTATTTCAGTGTGGAGGAAAGAGTAGGTTGGATTCGGATCAAAGGATTCGAAGCATTTTATTTCAATCCGGTTCCTTTCTTATTCTGGTGGTGGATGGAAAAAAATGGCAAACTAAAAAATAAAATAAAATAAGATTAAAAAAATCTCGCGTCCGTCAATTCATGAACGAACGAAGAAAACGCACAATTTTCATGCAAATAATTTGACCTTAGATCCCAGTGTATTCTACATATGTTTTTCTGAGCTTTATAAGTGAGTATGATTTGTGCTTGACTGATAAAACCTGCAAACAGCCTAACATACAGTATTTGATAAGGAAATATGCACTTTGGTTTCAAAACATATTGGTAGCCAAATGAACAATATTTAATAAAAATAGATCATGATCCAAGAATATGAGATACGATTTTGATGCTGGTGCCATCATTATGATATTTAGAGAAGGATGATGAAGATATTATTCAGACAACAAAGGAACTAGTAATTCGGTGATTATTGATAAATCCCCATAACTAATAGGGTACATTCTCAGGAAAAATAGACTACTTTTTATGCAAACTGCATCATTACAATCGGTCTATCTTTAACAGCCAGAAAATGTGTGGAGTTCAATATACTGTAGTTTATAAATGCCAATTCTTAGAAATTAAACTTTGGGAATGAACATGCTCACAATAACGCACGGTTGCGAATAGGGGCTCGGGCAATGAAATCATCACAAGACCGTGGAAAATAAATTACCCCCCGTCTCTCTCTCTCTCTCTCTCTCTCTCTCTCTCTCTCTCTCACACACACACACACACACACACACACACACACACACACACACACATACATACTTCATGAAACTGATCCCCGGGCTTGGAAGATGATTCCGCTGTTTCATTGAAACCTAAAATTTTGGACAAAAAAGGGTGAATCGTTGACAGAAGTACTGAATAATGAAAACTATATTACAAAGGATTACAAAGGCGGAGCATGCCGACAGGAGACCTTTTGATCCATATCTAGGTCGGATGCAAAAAAAATATATATATATATATATATATACACATATACATATATATATCATATTAATAATAAATTAAAACTATAATAATGTAAAAATAACAAATAAAATACATAAATAAATGCATAGGTATAGTTGAATAACAAACAAACAGGTAAATAGTAAATGATTATAAATTGACATATAACTAATAACAAATGAAAATCAGACAGACAAATTATAACAAAACAAAAACAAATAATATAACAATTATTATAATCATTACAGCATCTTACTTAGGTATTTATCTAAATGATTCTTAAAGCTTTGAACTGAACTACATTGCACTACCTGTGCAGGAAGTTTATTCCATTCATTAACTACACGGTTGGCAAAGTTGTTTCTACCTACTTCCAAATTGAATCTATTTCCGGACAGTTTGAGACCATTGTTTCTTGTCTGATTCTCATTCAATGTGAACATTTGGTCACTTTTGATGTTGTCAATTCCCTTTAAAATCTTAAAGACCTGTATCAAGTCACCTCTGAGTCTATGCTTTTTTAGGGAAAACAGATTCATGTGCTTAAGTCGATTTTCGTATGATTTATTTTTTATATTTGGAATCAGTTTTGTGGCTCGCCGTTGTAGTTTTTCCAGTCTGTCAATGTCTTTAATGAGATTCGGTGACCATACGGAAACAGCATCTTCCAAATGTGGACGAACTAACGATTTATATAGCTTGTTAATGAGTGATGGACTTTTGAAATCAAAAGATCGCGCAATCAATCCCAGAATCTTATTTGCTTTCTCAGAGGCTGAAATATACTGCTTGGATGATTTGAGGTCGTTACTGATAATTACGCCGAGATCTTTTTCACTATCCACTTTTGTTAACGAATTTCCAAATAACTTGTAATCGTACTTACTGTTATTTTTACCTATGTGCATTACCTTGCATTTACTTGTGTTAAATTTCATTAGCCACTTTTCAGACCATTGCTGTAATTTATCTAAATCTTCTTGAATATCTAATTGGTTTGAGTGATCATTTGCCACTCCGCACAGTTTTGTATCATCAGCAAATTTGGAAACAGTAGATTTTAGTCCATGGTCTATATCATTTATATATACTATGAATAGAAGTGGCCCAAGAACGGAACCCTGAGGAACTCCACTTGCAACACTTTTCCATCCAGAAGTTTTTCCATTTAAAACAACTCTCTGTTTTCGACCTTTCAACCAATTACTAGTCCAACCTAATAGGCTACCACTTATTCCATGCAAAGCTAATTTAGTAAGTAGTCTTTCGTGTGGGACGGTATCAAAAGCTTTTGCAAAGTCTAGATATATTAAATCTATATTGTTTCTTTTGTCATAATTCGAGATAACTGTGTTGTAGAATTCGAGTAAGTTAGTCACGCAAGAACGTTTCCGTCTGAAACCATGCTGGCTATCATTTATCAAACGGTTACTTTCTAAATGATATTCGATAGCATCTCTGATGATAGTTTCCATTATTTTTCCTACGATCGAAGTCAAACTTATAGGCCTATAGTTATTTGGTTTCTTTTTGTCACCTTTTTTGAATATGGGAGTAACGTTAGCTAGCTTCCATTCTGTTGGGACATCTCCGGATATGATGGATTTCTTGAAAATAATTTCTAATGGAACAACAATCTCATTTTTCATTTCCTTTAAGATTCTTGGATGCCAACCGTCAGGCCCTGGTGTTTTATTAACTTTGAGTTTGTCTATACACCTTTTAATTTTTTCTTTTGTTATATTTACCGTAGTGAGTAAGTTTACCCCAGACTTTTCACAGGTTTCAGTTTGGAATTCACTTTGAGGTGTTTCGTTTACGAATACCGAGCTAAAATAATTGTTTAAGATATTACACATTCCTTCATTTGAATATTCAAGTTGATCGTCAGCAGATAACAGTGGACCAATGTGATTCCTAACAACCTTTTTATCTCTAATGTAACTATAGAATTCTTTGGGATTCTCTTTGGATCTATCAGCGATGTTCATTTCGTATTGTCGTTTTCTTTTCTTATTGTCTTTTTTAAATCTCTCTGTATTGATACATAACTTTCATAGTCATTAGATGCACCCGAGCACTTATATTTCTTATAAGCCTGTCTCTTTTTAGCAATACTTTTTTCAGTTTCTTTGTCGAGCCACTTTGGGAGAGCCTGATTTGGTGGACGTCTGATTTGGTGGACGTCTGTTGGTAAAGGGTTGATGTTAGGGATCACTGCATGATCCATTTGTTGTTTTTCTTATTTCAGTTATAATATGCAATTACAATATTCCACAATACATTGTTTTTTTATATAAACCTGGTGCAATTATATGCATACCAGAAAGCCTTTTTTCCACTTTGAGTAGGATATCCCCCTTATACGGGGAAAATGCCTTTTGGTATGCAGGCGAAATATGTAATTACTTTTTTTTTTTTTAGACAGAGAGAGAGAGAGAGAGAGAGAGAGAGAGCGAAATAGGGGGTAACATAGCATTTAGGATCCTGTTCTTTTTTCTTTACAACAACTCTGCAGTATAAAATGAAAATATCAATATGAGTTGTGCATTTGCACAAAAAATGCAGAAAACATAGTCATATTTGTACATAGATATCATTTCACCACACATTACTGCAATTTTACTCGAGACTAGGAGTACGAGGAGATAACCCATCTCTTAAGACTAGAAAATTAAGAGGTTGTTGTCAGTGCAGTGAATTTTTCCAAGGATCTTTTTATACTGGTGTACATACATGTCCACATGTACGCACCCATCCGTGTGTATACTCATATACCCATGCGTGGTCGAACTCGAATATACACGTAATCACTTTAATGTATTTTTTCGTGTCCAGGTAGGTAGGTAATAAAAAAAATCGGAAATATATAAGCATAACTTTCTTTTTTTAGACTGAGATAATAATTACTTTTGAAAATATAGAAACACAGACAAGTAGTTTTTTTTATTCAGTTATAATGGTAAACACAATTTTTCTGGTATGGAGTTTTTGACCGAATTCTAGTTAATAATTTTGTACTGAATACAAATATGCAATAATTTTTTGTCTATGTCATCAGGTTTTCAAGGTATAAGAAATTATGTATTTACGTGAATTTGCAATTTGGCAATTCTGTGCTTATAATGAAAGAATTAGATTCAAAGATGAACTTCTTTTTTCGACATTGTCATACACAGCACCTGGAACATCCCTCTTCAACCTCCAACAGTAGTCGGCCATCTTATTGCAGTCCCATCTGCCTAGGTAGTGTTCCTCCATAATTTTAATGTCTCAATGAAGGCGTTCACCTTGTTCTTCACCGACATCATCCAGATTCTCAGGAAAATTACTCAAATGACTGTGTAAGTAGTGCAACTTGATGCTCATTTTATATCCAAGTGATTGAAAACTCAGAAGTAGTTCCTCTACATTCTCTTTATGGTTGTCAGTTTTCCTGTTTCCAATGAAATTCTTTATTACACCAGAGAAAGCATTTCAAGCTCTAACCTCTACTTCATTCATTGTAGTGACAGAGGTGGCATCTCTGAGTAGTGTTCTTATTTGGGGTCCATCAAATAAACCTGCCTTTTTCTTTTCATCACTCAGACTTGGAAAGGTTGAACTATGTTGTAGAAGCCTTCTCCATTGTGATCAAGGGCTTTCATAAATTGTTTCATCAAACCAATTTTTATGTGTAGTGGAGGGAAGACAATTTTGTCTCTCTGAACAAGAGGATTATTGATGATGTTCTTCTCACCAGGTGTCAAACTCCTTCTTGGGGGCCATTCCTTTTTCGTCCAGTGGTCTGCTGTAGCCCTACTGTCCCAATAACACAAAAAACAAGGGTATTTTGTGTAACCTCCTTGCTGACCCAGCAAAAAGTTCACCATTTTCAAATCTACATAGATTAACCATTCATGTACATGATATTGCAACCTCTTCAGAACAATCTTGATGCTGGCATATTCTTCTTTCATGATTACCGAGTTTCCTACTGCAATAGAACCAAACTTGTTTCCCATGTGAAGCAAAACGCATTTCAAGCTCCTTGTGGAACTGTCAATAAAAAGTCTCCACTAACTTGGATCATATGCAGGTAGCCCCATAGCAAGCAGAAGGCCTTCAACATCATTACAATACAAAAATTGAGCATCAGACTTAAAATACTTCCGCAGTTCTGATTCTCTGTTACTATAAAAAGAAGCACTAGTACCAGGTTCTAGTATTCTTTTTCCTTTATCCTGGAAGTTAACAATCCAAAAGACATCTTTGGCAAATACAAATCTCTTACCAGATCCTTTCATTCAGCCTGAGTGTACAAAGAAGGCGTATCACAATCTTCAACAGATGGCAGAAAAACATCATCCAGTTCATCTTCATCCGTATTAGTTGTTGGAATGATGACGTCGTCATCAATCTTAGGCAGTCCAGCAAATACTGGTACAGGTATTTCATCACAATGTGCAACTGGTCAAATAGCAGAAGGGATATCTGGATATTTCAAGAGATGCTTGGTTTTCTTATTGAAACCTTTCACATCGACAAGACAGAAGTAGCAATGATCAAAATGGTTTGTCGGTCCCCTCCAAACTATTGGCACTCCAAACTTGAGCTTAGCATTCTTTCTTTGAATCCATGATCACAAGGTTTCAACACATGTTTTGCACACTATGTGAGGAACCCGGCTTTTGTCCTGGTCTTCAAGATGTACCTTAAAGTAGGCAAGGAACATTTTCTTGATTGAAGTAGTTATGTTGTGCCTATGATCCTCTAAAGTTTAGTTTCCGCAGCTGTAACAAAATATATTTGGGTCATTACAATATTCAATTTTTTGCGATGTTGTATCCATAGCTACGTCCATTCTAACTGCTAAGCAATCATGTTTTGCAAAGAAGAAACACTGTTATGTAGGTCATAAGTATCAGCATGATTTCTTTGGTTTACACATTTATAATAACTTTGTTGTCACATAAATTAGTACAAAATGTTGATATAAAAGTAGTTAACATGTATAACCTGTTCCCCCAGTCAACAAAATAAAAACTATCTAAGATAAAAAGCAAGATGATATAAGAAAAACGAAAACTCGACGCAATAAAAACGAACATTGAACGACCCTAACTTTTCGCATTGCAGCTCAAGAATCATATTGGCGAGGCAAAGGAAAACAAAAATATGCCAGTTTGCCAGAAAAATACCTCTGAATATCCCTATCGATAAGAAGTAAAAACATATTAAGCAGGTTGCAATAATTGAGGAAGAATGAAACGGTAATACTTGCAAATTTTTTTTACAGGAAAATGGGATATGGTACCAGCGTAAAAATATGATGTGATAGAGCAAGTCTGAGAAATAAGTCTAATTTGGTTTTGTTTCCCATGCCACAATTATTTTTATTTGTTGGCCACTGTCATATATTCATACATCTATCTACATTCCCCTCCACATACAAACACACACACACACACACACACACACACACACACACACACACACACACACACACACACACACACACACACACACACACACACACACACACACACACACACACACACACACACACACACACACACACACACACACACACACACACACACACACACACACACACACAAACACACACACACTTGCTTGCTTACTTGCTTATAGTAGTCCGTCGCTGACGACGATGACGTTGCACCATGCAAAGAAGTGGTATTACGCCAGATGAACTCCCTGATGGCTGTGGAGTCCGATTCTTGATTTGCATATGCGGCTGCAGGTATCACAGGGAAAGTTGCCCTCTGCCTGATGTGCCGCATGTCTTTGCTGTCTTCGATGTTCTGCCCGATTGTTGTAGGTGGAAGTGAGAGT
>NC_134779.1:3772179-3782179 GCF_046742065.1 Oratosquilla oratoria
AATAATAATAATAATAATGATAATGATAATGATAATGATAATAATAATAATAATAATAATAATAATAATAATAATAATAATAATAATAATAATAATAATAATAATAATAATAATAATAATATAATAATAATAATAATAATAATAACAATAATAATAATAATAATAATAATAATAATAATAATAATAATAATAATAACGATAGAAATAAGAAGTAAGAAATAAAAGATTAAGAAATTAATTCACAAAACATGGTTTTTAAAGGGTCTACCTGGAACAAAAGTATCTCGAATGATCATTTGAATGTTAGGTTTTAATTCAAACATTTTGTTTTGTTTTATTTTGCTTTTCTATTTACTTCTATTTAGTTTAATTTTTTTCAATGATTTCTTTTTTATAGATTTCTATATTTATCCATTCTGTTGATATATTTCTATCATAATTATTTAACTATTCGTTAATTAATTAATTTATATATTTATTTGTTAATTATCTATTAATTTATATACGCACGTATTTATTTGATTTTAAATTTATTTATTCATCTACGAATTTAATAATTTTGTTTGTTTATTCTTATATATGTTTATTTACTTTTTGTTTATCTATTTTTTTATATCTACTTTTTTCTTTCGTCTTCTTTTTCTTCTTCTCAGTTGAGCACGAGGCGTCACTCAGTTTAGGTAAATTGGGTAGCTGCTTCAAACAATGAGATGGCAAGTGGCTGTGTTTCAATGACCAGCACCTAAGAGATATAATCTCTACGTATTAAAATTGTTGCCTTAGAAAAGCTTGTTGAGTGTCTTAAAGAGGAGAATCGATTTCTTCACTCGAAGACCCAAAACACGGACGACAATCCATGCTTGGAACCTGGATGGAAAGAGGTGACAAACAAAACACGGAGAAATTGTAAAAAGCCCTCATCAGACCCGGCTGAATGCAGAAACTCATTTCAAGAAGAAACAAAGAATATGTAAGAGAAGAAGGGTAGACGCATATAGTCAGGGAAGATGTGAAACTTATCGTTTGCTTGAGTGTTGGGGGGATGACATAGGTAAGTTAGGAAGTGAGGAGTTGTTTTGCGCGGATATGTGATACACTAGATAGAATTAGGAACAAGGGAAGGTTTCCTGTTTATGTGAAATCTTTCAGAGGCGTATAGTTGGAGTTATGTAGCATTCCAGGGCTATTGCAATGAATTGCAGGCTGGCAAAATATTGTAAGGCGCAATGGATGGGCACTTGTCGATAGCTTTTACGATAAGAATCATCTATATACAAGGGACGAGGTGCACTTGTCGACCAGAGGATTTCGGCTCCTTCCTGAATCCCTTGAGTGAGAAGTAGGCATCCTGTATTTTTTTCGGGTAGATTACGTGGGAGTCGGGGGGGGGGGTATCGGAATATAATTTAGGCGATAGAAACAACTCGGTGGAGGACTGTGAAAAGAATAAACAAATCAGATGGATGGAGGCTAAATTAAAAGTATACTATACAAACAGCAGAAGCATAATAAATAAAATTAATTAACTGCGAGGTAAAGTATGCGTTGAGAGATTTGATATTATAGCTATTACTGAATCCTGGATCTGTATGGCTGATAAAGATGATAATACGATGTTATCTACGTTGACTTTACCAAAGCGTTTGACAAGGTGCCGAACCAAAAACTACTAAATAAAACCAAAGCCCATGGCACAGAAGGAAAAGTGTGAGAATGGATTAGAGCTTGGATCAGTGACAGAAAACAACAGGTCACCATAAAAGGTGTAAAATCCAGGTGGGGGAGTGCTTCTAGTGGGGTCACCCAGGGCTCGGTTTTAGGTCCCTTACTATTCATTATTTTACTCACACATACTACCTCACCCCCCATCCACCCGCCCATTCCACCTCATGCAATCACAACATCATCCATATACAACCATTCTCCATTCACCCCTGTCTTCTGTCCTCTCCCGTCCTTCCTCAACAGACATTCCCCTCTTCCCGAAAGCCCCCTTCACCCCATCCATCCACCTCATCCTAGGACGTCCCCTCATGTTCACTCCCTGCACATCTGCCTTCCACACCTCTTTTACTAGTCTTTCTTCACTCATTCTTTCCATGTGTCCAAACCATCCTAATACTCTTTCATCCACCCTATCTCCCAGCTCCCTTTCCACCCCTGTTCTCCTCCTCACTTCCTCATTTCTCACACTATCTAGCCTAGTAACCCCCATCATACTTCTCAGACACCTCATCTCAAACACATTCAAACTCCTTCTCTCTTCTTCTCTTATGTTCCATGTTTCTGCCCCATACAGTGCTGTTGGCACAATCACTCCTTCATACAGTCTTCTCTTAGCATCCATTCCCAAATTTCTATTCCTCATTACACTCTTTAATCCACCAAGGCATTTACTCGCTTCTCTCAATCTGCATTCCACCTCCACTTTCACTCCACCTTTCCCTGCCACATTTGCACCCAAGTATCTAAAACTATCCACTTCCTCCAGTCGCTCTCCCTTAATACTCACTTCCAGACTACTGCCATTTTCACCCCTTGTACATCTCATTACCTTACTTTTACCCACATTTATCTTTAGCTTTCTTCTATCACATACTCTCTCAAACACTGCCACCAACTTCCTCAATCCCTCCTCCGATCCTGCCACAAGCGCAGTGTCGTCCGGAAACAACAGCTGGCTCACCTCCCATTTTTCTCCATTTTCTTTAACCATCTCCAATCCCTTGCCCACTACCATTGCATTTACCTCTCGCACCACCCCACCCATGTATAAGTTGAACAGCCAGGGCGACATAACGCATCCTTGACGAAGTCCCACCTTTACCTCGAACCACTCACTCTCTCCATTACCAATCCTGACACAAGCTCTACTACTCTCATAAAAACTCTTGACAGCTCCCAGAAGCTTTCCTCCTATCCCGTATATCCGCATAACCTCCCACAGCGCCTTCCTGTCTACCCTATCATAAGCCTTTTCCAGATCCATAAAAGCCCAAAAAACATCCTTCCCCTTTCCTATAGCTTTCTCACATATCTGTCTTACCACAAAGATCTGATCTACACAACCTCTACCTGTCCTAAATCCACACTGTTCCTCACCAATTACTTCTTCTGTTCCTCTCCTAATCCTCTCAATCAAGATCCTCCCATAAGCCTTCCCAACTACACATAACAAGCTAATCCCTCTGAAACTGCTACATTCACACTTGTCCCCTTTTCCCTTGTAAAGAGGAACTATACAGGCACTCCGCCAGTCCACCGGCACTCTACCCTCTCTCCAACAAACATTAAATAACCTCACCAACCAGTCCACCATCACTGTACCTCCCTTTTTCAGACATTCCGCATGGCATCCATCCAGACCAGGTGCCTTACCTGCTTTCATCATCTTAACAACTGCCTTCACCTCATCCTTCCTTATTTCTCCTCCATTCTCCTCACTCATCACTCTCATTTTCTTCGCACTTCCCACTGCAGCAATCTTTCCTTCCCTATCCTCCTTCACATTTAGCAACTCCCTAAAATATTCTGCCCATCTTCCCCTTACTGCCTTCTCTTCCATTATCATCTCTCCATCTGCACCTTTTACCTTTTCTTCTCTACTTGATTCGCCTCCTCTTCCTCTCTTAATTTCTTTCCAAAACATTTTTTTATTACTTTCAAATTTTTCTGTCAAACTCTTACCCCATTTCACATCTGCTCTCCTCTTTGCCTCCTTTACCTTTTGCTTTACTTCTCTTTTCTTTTCTTTGTACCTCTCATATGACTCCCTCGTCCTATTTTGTAACCAATCTGTGAAAGCTCGCTTCTTCTCATCTACAACTATTTTTGTTTCCTCATCCCACCATTCACTACCCTTTCTTCTATTTCCCCCCGTCTTTCTTGTTCCACACACCATCCTTGCACACTTTATGAGTCCCTCCTTGAACCATCCCCATTCCTCCTCCACACCCAGCTCTACTCTACCCTTTACTCCCTCCCACTCCTCCTTCAGCTTCTTCTTGTACTCCTTCTCCTTTTCCTTCTCATTCAAAGAGTTCACTCTAAGAACCTCCCTACCTTTTGTTCCTTTCCTCTTCCTCCATCTATCCTCCACTTTCAACTTACCTTCCACCAAAAAATGATTTGATATTCCCCCACCCTCTCCCCTTAGCACATGTACATCCTTAACTCTTCCTATCATAATCCTATATACCACTCCATAATCTATTAGCGCTCTATCTACCACCCTTCCCTCCACCACCCTCTCCCATGTGTACTTATGCTTGACTTTCTTCCGAAACACTGTATTTGCTATCATCAACTCTCTAGACACATTTCCACCATCAACTCTCCACTACGATTCTTTCCTGGAACTCCACATTTCCTAACCACTCCATCGATTGGACCATTTCACACCCTAGCATTAAGGTCTCCCAGTACTATCACATTGCCATTTCTTCCCAAATCCTCTATGCACTCATTTAGATCTATCCAAAAGGCCTCCCTTTCTTCTACACTCTTCTCACTGCCAGGCCCATATGCACTTACAAAGACCCACATCTCCTTCCCCAGTTTCACCTTCATCCACATTATCCTTGAGGAAACCTCCTTCCACTCCACTACCCGTTTACCTATCTCTTCACTTACTAGAATAGCCACCCCTTCCCTCCCTCGCTCTCTCTTCACTCCTGATAACCTCCCACTTACACTCCCAAACTTACACTCACCCTTCCCTTTCAACTTAGTTTCACTCAAAGCCAACACATCCATTTTTCTTCTCACAAACATACTACCTATCTCTTCCCTTTTACTCTCATCTGTACCACATCCACGCACATTAAAAGACACAAACCTTAGAGTGCTGGTCCGAGGACTTCCAGCCCCTCTCATTCCTCTTCTTCTTTTAGGAATTTCCCCTGTGGGGCTACAAGGAGAAGGATGCCTAGTCCCAATCCCCGTCCCTTTCTTCTCGCCTCTTACGATCCAAGTGGGAATACTTGGTGGCAGTGTTCTTTTCCCCCACCACAGGGAATTCCCCCATCACAGAAAATGAATACTCAGAGAAATGGTACAGGACAGCAACAAGGGGTTGGAGGACAGCATAACGGAGGGACAGTCGTAGTATAAAAGTGTCATAATTTCTCTATGAACAGATTTTTCCTCTATCATAGTCAAAATGATGTGTGACTCTGGTCCTTAGGGGCACCCCATATAGACCCTAAAGTAGCAACTGCATGCTACTTTGCCACATAAACAAGCAGCCAATACCCCAGACGTGTGAGTAAAATTTGACGCAGCCCGAAGGGATTTCTCCCCGTCCTCTCATTTTATGCAATGGGGGGATGGAGAGGAGGGGTCGCCGATTTAATGAAGCGGCCTTGCTGTGGATGTGCTGTGTCTTGCGACACTGCTTTTGACCCAGGGCAGTGGACAAGGTGCAGGGATGACCCGTCATTCAGGAGGTGCTAAGATAAGAGGGAGGGTGGAGGGGTGTGGAGTGTATTCAGGGATGGAATGGGTGGGAATGATTTTATGCCTTTTTCTTTTTGGCTACCCCCCTTGTAAGGGGGAAAAAGCCTTGGTATATGTATGTATTATTCATTATGTATATAAAAGACTTGAACAATGGAATTAATAGAAATGTTAGTAAGTTTGCAGATGACACTAAAATAGGGCGCCTAATTAGGTCAGGAGACGACGCCGAGATTCTGCAGGATGATCTTAACAAATTGTTCACATGGTCGGTGAAATGGCGAATGAACTTCAATATCTCAAAGTGCAGTGTGTTCAACGTAGGGCTACACTACCCCAAAAATAGATATAATTTAAATAACACGTTTTTAGAGAAAATTGAGTGCGAGAGAGACTTGGGAGTTCAAGTGAACCCTGATCTTAAATCCAGGAAACAGTGCATTAGCGCCAGGAAAAAGCAAACAGAGCGTTAGGTTTCATTGCAAGGACGATTATGAATAGAAGTGCCGAGGTAATGATCAAACTCCATCTTGCATTGGTTAAACCCATCCTTGACTATGCGGTACAATTTTGGTCTCCGTCTTATAGAATGGACATCAATTCACTAGAATCAGTACAGAGGAGAATGATAAAAATAATACAGGGGCTCAGAAATCTACCCTACGAAGAGAGGCTTAGGCACCTTCCTTAAGGGGACCTTCTCATTTGAGACAATTTTTTTTTATTTTTGCTGCTACCTCTATTAATTTTTTACCAGTTATAGAAGACCATTAGAAACGATTACACACCAATTTTCATAATATTTGGTCAATTAGTTTTTTTTTTATAAGTCTCTATATTTTCCGAGGGCCGGAAAATTGGCCGATTTTGAAAATCTAAGGCTCTCATATTTTTCAATCAAATTTAAAAAACCAGACATGAATTTATTTCTCAAGCTATGCTCTTTTGAATTGTCTGTGCCAAATTTCCAAAAAATGTAAATAACTTTACATTTAGACCAAGTAAAAACAGAGAGGTGAAAAATCGGAAAAATAATTCACTATACCCTAAATATAATATTTGGTAAAATTAAAATTTCAAATTGATCAAAAAAGTGCACAGATAGATTTAAGCAAAATTTATCTAAGATTTACTTCCTTCTTGTTTTTTTGAAATATCTTGAAAATTGTGGAAGCCTTAGCATTTTGAGTGCAAACTTTTTGCATAAAACAAAGTTTTGAGAAAACGGGAGTTAAAGTTTGCAAAGACATTTTCTTTAAAATAGCAACTTGAAAGTCATTTTCAGTTATTACGTTTGTGATTTCCTGATAGAGTATTTTATGGCTCCTAGTCCCCTTGCATTTTTGAGCAATATTAACCCCTCAAAGGGGAGGGGGGTATCATGAGTGACCAACTCATTCTTTGTCGCCAGGTTCTAAACTGAATCTTTAGAAAGCCCCAGCTTCGTATCCAGGATCTTTTGTTACTTCATATCTTTTTCTCTTCTTTTTTGAGCTTCTATGGCTTGATCTAAGCCTTTGTTTTTCCTTCAGATGAACTGGTTTACCTAGAAATATTATATGTCGGTTACGTAAAAATAATTGTATTCATTGTAATTTCTACTTTTGTTTTCTGAGGATTTTTTTTTTAAATACCAAGTGTCTACAAACTGTACATATTACTGTCATTCTTTAGGCAAACTTACAGACCACCACCACATATATTGCATTTGCCAATAGCAGCTACCATTTGATGTAATGTAGTGTCTGGTATGGTATGTATCACTTCTATTTTCTCAGGCTCCATCTCTCCCTCCTCATCCTCCTTCTCTTCGTCCTCTGTTTTATTATTTTCAGAAATTTCTTCTAACAAATATCTTCTGACTAGTGCTGCGGGCATTTTAGTTACCATGCTTTCACTTGAATCATTTATAGTTTCAACAAACACATTTTCTTCCCTACTCTCCTCCTCCATCTCCTCATCAGAGGAAAGGCAGAGATGAAGATCACATTCATTGTAGTTTTCTCCTTTACTATTTCCAGCAAATAATTCTGAGATATCATAATCATAAAGATTCCATGTAGGAAAAAACACATTATTTGTAGAAAGTAAACTGTCATCCACGTGTAGGAGATTTTTTACCCATACCTACATGTGAAAAAGTGTTTTTTTCACCATTTATAATGCTTGTAGAGGTGAAATCTTTTAAGTCTGGCAACATAGTAAGATTATTGACTCATTTTCATAAAAATCCCAAAATCGAGTTCTGGACCCAAAATCACCCCCCACCGATGAGAAGGTCCCCTAAACTTACACTCTCTGGAAAGACGCAGAGTGCGGAGTGATCTAATAGAGGTGTTCAAATGGATGAAAGGCTTTAACAAGGGTGACGCAAGCAAGGTAATCATGTTAAGACAACAGGGCAGGGCTTGCAGTAATGGATCTTAACTATACAATTATAGATTTAAAAAGGATATAGGCAAGAATTTGTATACTAATAGGGTGGTCAACGAAGGGAATAGACTTAGTAACCACGTATTGAGAGCTGAAACTATCAGTTGTTTTAAGAAACGGTTAGATAACTTTATGGGTGGAGATAACAGGTGGTAATGTACGTGGAACTGCCAAGTCCCTTGCAGTCTCCTTCATTCTTAAGCTCTTCTTCTTCTTCTTCT
This sequence comes from Oratosquilla oratoria, assembly GCF_046742065.1. Lineage (NCBI taxonomy): Eukaryota > Metazoa > Arthropoda > Malacostraca > Stomatopoda > Squillidae > Oratosquilla > Oratosquilla oratoria. Next base: position 3,780,291 of record NC_134779.1, read on the forward strand.
TCTTCTTCTTCTTCTTCTTCTTCTTCTTCTTCTTCTTCTTCTTCTTCTTCTTCTTCTTCTTCTTCTTCTTCTTCTTCTTCTTCTTCTTTTCCTTCTTCTTCTTTTTCTTCTTCTTCTTCTTCTTCTCCTTCCTCTTCTTCTTCTTCTTCTTCTTCTTCTTCTTCTTCTTCTTCTTCTTCTTCTTCTTCTTCTTCTTCTTCTTCTTCTTCTTCTTCTTCTTCTTCTTCTTCTTCATCTTCATCTTCTTCTTCTTCTTCTTCTTCTTCTTCATAAATTCATCGGTCTTTCCTCTTCTTTTCTTGTATCTTACTTGTCCCTAGAAGAAACTATTTGACTTCCTTATTTCCGTGTCCATGATTATATATTTTCATCGAAACTTGAAATATTCTTCCCGCAGATTGCAATTGACTTAGTTCTACTCCACCTGTACGAGGGTGGCTAATAAAATTATATTACAATGGAAATAGCGTATAATGAAAAGCACTACAACAAAAACGTGCGTACACTTCGAAGGTGTAGTAACAACTGAAGCCTCTTTGGGGTGGCGGGAAAAACATACGCGACCACATGGAAGTGCAATTAATACAATGATTTTAACAAGTCAATAAAAAATAAATTTCATAGTATTTACATACAAAAGGGGGGAAACATGTATTTCACAACCTACTCAAAAGTACAAAGTATGACAATTGTACAATGCCCTTAACACACACGTACACCACAACACGTCCACATAGAACACCAACCGTGCTACAAATTTAATCATTCAGTATTCCATACACGATGAAATTAAAATTGATCAGTGTGAGACAACTCTATTTAGATGAAAAATAGTCTATTGCAAAATACCCTTTCCAGTTATATTAAATTGTTTTGCCCCCACCATAATAAGGTCTACGAGTCCTGTCTTAGCAAGAGACTGAAATATGAGTTGATCCTTAGAGATTAATTCATGTAATGCCATAGGTCGACCGCACAAGTATAAGTGATTAATCTGCCACACACTTTTTATAATTTACCTCATAATTTCAACAATGAAAAACTCTCATACTCTGGTATCCCCTCCTCCCCCCGTCCCCTTTACCTCCGATTCCGACAAACCTTTGTGACGTAGATCTGTAATTCCTACTATAGTCATGGCAACAGACTGCAGGTCAGCCAAACATTGATGTTTTACATGCTAGACTCTTTCACATGTGCCTTTTTATCTTTTCACTATACATACATACATACATACATACATATATACATACATACATACATACATACATACATACATACATACATACATACATACATACATACATACATACATACATACATACATACATACATACATACATACATACATACATACATACATACATACATACATACATACATACGTATATACATACATACATATATATATACATATATATATATATATACATATATATGTATATATACATAATGTATTTATATATATATATATATGTATATATGCATGTATACACACACACACACACACACACACACACACACACACACACACACACACACACATATATATATATATATATATATTTATGTGTGTGTGTGTGTATGTGTGTGTGTGTGTGTGTGTGTGTGTGTGTGTGTGTGTGTGTGTGTGTGTGTGTGTGTGCGCGTGTGCGTGTGTGTGTGTGTGTGTGTGTGTGTGTGTGTGTGTGTGTGTGTGTGTGTGTGTGTGTGTGTGTGTGTGTGTGTGTGTGTGTGTGTGTAGATCTATAGAGAAGCGAGAATGTGCTACATATTTTTATAAACTTTATAACACTATTACAAGTGAGAAACATGAAGAGATGTGTCCGATTGTTAAGAAGGAAATTATTGTTAAAGACAATGCACCTTGGTATAATGGTGAAATACAT
>NC_134779.1:3787179-3797179 GCF_046742065.1 Oratosquilla oratoria
AGAAAGAAGAAGGAGAAGAAGAGGAAGAAGAAGAAGAAGAAGAAGAAGAAGAAGAAGAAGAAGAAGAAGAAGAAGAAGAAGAAGAAGAAGAAGAAGAAGAAGAAGAAGAAGAAGAAGAAGAAGGGTGTATGTACCTATATTGGTTTTGCATACAAAGCACAAGTTAACTATAACGCTCCATCTTGAATTTGGAATTAATCTAATGCAAAATTTTGGGTTGATAATATATGTATGAATTATCCTCTCTTGTATCAGATATCGTATGTGTGCACTATTTGCTATAATTTGATGTGGCAGAACTGAAACTTCTGTGCTAAGAAAATATACGAATAACTAAATGGTTATTATAAAAAAGATCGAGTAATATATCAATGTCTTTATGTTATTTACAATGACACATAGCGATTGCCAAATGGTTAAAAAACCTAATTGTAATTCAACATGTCTCCAGTTTGACCCCCTGCATTACAAAGGATTACAAAGGCGGAGCATGCCGACAGGAGACCTTTTGTTCCACAACTAGGTCGGATGCGGAAAAAAATTAATAATGATAAATAAATTAAAGAAAAATAAATATAAAAATCATAATAATATAGATAATGATAAATAAAATAAATAAACCCATGGGTGCAGTTAAATAATAAACAGATAAATTGTAAATAATAGTAAATTGAGAGATAAATAATAACAAATAAAAATCAAGCAAATAATAATAATTAACAAATAATAACAAACAAATAACAAATAATATAAAATAAAAGCCAATCATTACAGCATCTTGCTTAGATGTTTATCTAAACGAATCTTAAAGCTTCGAACTAAACTACATTGCACTGCCTCTGCTGAAAGTTTGTTCCATTCATTTACTTCGCGGCTGGTAAAGTTGTTTCTACCCACTTCCAAATTATATCTACTTCCTGACAATTTGAGACCATCATTTCTTGTCGGATTCTCAGCCAATGTGAAAATTTTGTCACTTTTGATGTTGTCAATTCCCCTTAGAATCTTAAAGACCTGTATCAAGTCACCTCGGTGTTTACGTTTTTTTTTTTTTTTTTTTTTTTAAGGGAAAACAGATTCATATTATTTAGTTGATCTTCGTATGATTTATTCTTTATATCTGGAATCAGTTCTGTGGCTCGCCGTTGTACTTTTTCCAATCTGTCAATGTCTTTAATGAGACTCGGTGACCATACGGAAACAGCATATTCCAAATGTGGACGAACTAACGATTTATATAGCTTGTTAATGTGAGATGAACTTTTGAAGTCAAAAGATCGGGCAATCGGTCCTAGAATCCTGTTTGTTTTTTCAGAGGCTGAAATGCACTGCGTAGATGATTTGAAATCGTTATTGATAATTACGCCGAAATCCTTTTTACTATCTACATTTGTTAACGAATTTCCAGACTTATAATTGTACTTACTGTTATTATTACATATGTGCATAACCTTGCATTTACTTCTGTTAAATTCCATTAGCCACTTTTCAGACTACTGTTGTAATTCATTTAAATATTCTTCAATATCTAAATGATTTGAGTGATAATTCGCAATTCCGCACAGTCCTGTATCATCAGCAGATTTAGAGACAATAGGTTTTAGTCTGTGGTCTATATAATTTATATATACTATGAGTTGAAGTGGCCCAAGAATGGAACCCTGAGGAACCCCACTCGTAACATTTTTCCATCTAGAAGTTTTACCATTTAAATCAACTCTGTTTTTGATCATTCAACCAATTTCTAATCCAACTTGATAGACTACCACTTACTCCCTGTGGAGCTAATTTTTGTAAGCAGTCTTTCGTTGGTGGCGGTATAATTTTTTTTTTTTTTTTTTTTTTTTTTTTTTTTTTACAAATTCTAGATATACTAAATCTAAATTGTTTCTTTTGTCATAATTTGAGATAACTGTGTTGTAGAATTCGAGTAAGTTAGTCACACAAGAACGTTTCCGTCGAAATTCATGCTGGCTATCATTTATCAAACAGTTACTTTCTAAATGATGCTCGATACCATCTCTGATGATAGTTTTCATCATTTTCCTTCGATTAAAGTCAAGCTTACAGGCCTATAGTTATTTGGTTTCTTTTTGTCACTTTTATTGAATATGGGAGTAACGTTGGCTAGATTCCATTCTCTTGGGACATCTCTGCATATGATGGATTTCTTGAAAATAATTTCTAATGGAACAACAATCTCATTTTTAATTTCCTTTAAGATTCTTGTATAACAACTGTCAGGCCCTGGTGTTTTATTAATTTTGAGTTTTTCTATACACCTTTTAATTTTTATTTTGCTATATTTACCGTAGTAAGTTCATCCCAGACTTTTCACAAGTTTTAATTTGGAGTTCCCTTTTGAGGTGTTTCGTTTACGAATACTGAGCCAAAATAGTTATTCAAAATATTACACATTCCTTCATTTGAATATTCAAGTTGACCGTCAGCAGATAATAACGGACCAATGTGATTCCTAATAATCTTTTTATCTCTAATGTAACTATATAATTCTTTGGGATTCTCTTTGGATTTATCAGTGATATTCATTGTCGTTTTCGTTTTTTTTATTGCCTTTTTTAGATGTCTCTATTATAACATAACTTTGATCGTCATTAAGTGAACCCGAGCACTTGTATTTCTTATATGCCTGTCTCTTTTTAGCAATACTTTTTTCAGTCTCTTTGTCGAGCCATTTTGGGCAAGCTGATTTATTGGGCGTCTGTCCTTAAACGGGACGTAAGTATGAATCATCTTAGTAAGCGTATTTTGAAGTATTTCCCACACCTGATCTACAGATCTTTCGCTTAATTTTGCCTCCCAATCAGTAAGCTGAAGCTCCTGACATAGTCATATGAACTGAGCTTTACTAAAATTGGTTATTTTAGAAACACAAGCATCTCTTCTAATTTTTTTTAGCAATTTGAATCTAAGTTGTGATCGCTATTTGCAATAGTTTTAATAACTTCTACATCGGTTATCATGCTTTCTTGGCTAGTGATCAATAGATCGAGTAGATTTCCATGTTTTGTGGGCTCTTTTACATGCTGAACTAAGTAATTATCACCGAGAAATTCTATTAAGCGACTACTTATATGGCCATGTCCAAGGGTCATCCAATCAATTTAATTAAAATTGAAATCACCCATTATCAATAAATCCCTGTTGCAGAAACTAGACAATTCTTAAAACAACAGTTTGTCGTCTACTAATGATAATGTTTTTGGCCTATATTTTACACCTAAATTTATTTTTTTGTCCATTTGTTTGGGTTAATTCTACGCACAAGCTATCATATGCATCCTGTTTCATTTTCTCTAAAACACAGGCATGGACAATGTTTTTAACGTAGAATATAATTACTCCACCTTTCTTGTGGGTTCTATCCTGATGAAAGTGTTTAAATCCCGCAATATCAAATTCAGCATTAAATACTAAAGAAATTGCATGGTTGGTTTGTATATCCTTAGACTTCTCTCCTAACAGTTTCTGATGTAGAATCACTACAGCGTAGTTTGAGAAGTTGTATACGGCAAACACTTCGAAGAGTCAGATCCCCCTAGCTGGTTTTCAGGTGCTGGTAGTCAGTCTCCCGACAGATAATATTTCGTTGTTTTTAAGTAAGGCTAATGAAACTGTAAATCGAAGAGTAGAAAGGCGGTCGTTATCTGTAGCGTCAATGCCCTATTGCTGCAACTTGGTGATGATGAGGCCATTGTCCGTGTGTTGTATGAATTGCTATCTGGTGTTTAAGAGCTCGGTATTATTCCCTCTGGATAGAAAAAAAGATGGCTGGTCACCTCAGTCTGAGGAAAGGGGATCAGCAGAAGTACAAAAATTACCTCGGTATTAAGTCTTTTAATGTGAAGAACATGTTCCTAGCATATCTCCTACCCGCACGGGTTCGTTCACAGCTGAGTAGTCTGGATTTACGCCCGACAAGTAATTAATTAATTGGATACTAATGCTTCGTGTTTTTGTGAACAGACGTTTCAATTGGGGTCACTAGTAGCCTATGCTGGTTTCAAGAAGAGATTTTGCTCAGTAGAGCGTAGGATGCTCTGGGATATTCTGCAGATTTATGGGATTCCTGTAAGGATTATTGATTTGATGTCTGGGTTATGAGTACTAGGAGCTTAGAGCTACGCAAAATGGAGATGGCGTGTCCGGCCTCTTTCCTTTTCCTATTAATTGAGGAGTGAAGTTAAAGCAAAATCCTCCATAGCCTGTATGGAGTGAGTATTGAATAGACTTGTGGACCAATGTCATTATGTAGATTTATTGATAATACTATTGATGCTGTAATTTTTCCTAAGTCATTGGAGCTCCTGGTTGCAACATTCGTGTTACTGCACAGGAAAATAAGACCGTTAAGACTACAGGTTTTCTGGAGCAAGACTAAGACACTGACATCTAGGAAAAATTCCCATACCTTGGTAATGTAGTAAATAATAGCGGAAGGTCATACCAGTAAGTCTTTCGAAGTATTGGAATTGCCCATAGTGTTATGGATTTGCTCAGCCGGAGTATATAACATGGTCGATATTAATGTAAAGGGAGTAAAATCCAAATATTCAATTTATTATTTCCTGCCTTGTATGTCCGTGAGGCATGGGCATTAAATGGTGACCCGAAGAGGTGCTTTGACGTGTTCCCAAGTCTCTTGGATGAATTATGTTTGACCTATTAAATAACTATGTATCAAATCACAGACTGTTTCGTAAGAATTAGTCTTGGCACACCAGCATACATCATGAATATCAGTTCGGCTATTTAGGAATGTGACATTCTTCTCTGATGTTGACCCAACTTATAGGGTGATATCCACAAGAGGCAACCCTTGATGAAGGATGCAAAGAGAACGTCCTCAGAACTCATGGCTGGGACAAGTGGACCGATTATGGCAAGAGTTGTCTGGAATGGGGCGTGTGAGGCAATGCGTCCCTCATTATATATTACTAATTAAATGAGGTAAACTCAGTTTCTAAATATTTTAGTAACGATTCTATTCTGAATGGTTATGGTCCTAATCCCCTTCTTACTGTTCCCTCTTACCAGTTCATGTGTTCTCTCCGAACTGACCCCAGCTGCCGTGGGCTCCGTAAGACTGAAAAGCGTATAGCTTCGATATTCTGTGGAGTACGAGCACCTCTCGGTCGTACTGTCGGTTTCTTTTTTAGAACAGATCCAGTCTCTTCGAAGTTTTTAATCAAAAATATTATTGCGTGTTTCGAGGGAACCCGACCATGACGACCTAAGCTATAAAAAAAAAGAAAAAAAAAAAAAAAAAAAAAAAAAAGTCGGAACTCCCTCTGCGCACCTTCAAAACCATCATTGTTTTTTTAAAACATATTTATGGCGAAAGCACGCTATTGACCGTTACACTGCTCCATGATTACTAAATGGGATTTTTTTTTTACAGCTCAAGGTTCCTGTTTCGCAGTGCTGCCAAAAGTACATGACTGCCACTACACATTTAAAAAGTTCCCGTTTTAATGTCACCCTATATATATATATATATATACATGCATACATATATATATATATATACACACACACACACACACACACACACACACACACACACACACACACACACACACACACACATATATATATATATATATATATATATATATATATATGCATCTACTATAATACAGCATTAGCCTCTATCTGTCTGTCTGCCTGTCTGTTTGTTCACGAAATCACCCTAGGGTTTAGGAGATAGATCCCCATAACCATATATATTCTGATACCCTATCAATCCAGGTACTTGGATAACTATATTTTATTTTAAAAATGTTAGAGTTAAGGGTTTCAGTTACGTGGGGTATGGTTAGGTTAGGGATCATTCACGAACTCTTCCTAGGCTTTTGCAGATAGACCCGTATAGTCATATCTATTTTGAAACCTTATAACCCAAAGTACTTGGATAACTATCTTTCATTTGTCTGTCTGTCTGTCTGTTTGTTTCTTCACGAACTCATCCTAGAGTTTTGGAGATAGACCCCCATAACCATATATATTCTGATACTCTATCACTCCAGGTACTTGGATAACTATATCTTATTTCCCCCCAAATATTTTGGTTAGGATTGGGGGTTATAATTAGGTGGAGTTTGGTTAGGCTAGGGATATGAACTCCTCCTAGGTTTTTGCAGATAGACCCCTATAATCATATATATTCTGAAACCTTATAACACAAGGTAATTGGATAACTATCTTTCATATATCTGTCTCTCTCTGTCTGTTTGTTTGCTCGTTTGCTTGTTTTTTTTTCATGAACTCCTAGGGTTTTGGAAATGGACCCCATAACCATATATATTCTGATATCCTATTACTCCAGGTACTTCGATAACTACATTTTAATGACATATATATGTATATATATGTATATATATATAAATATATATATATATACATATATATATATATATATATATATATATATATATATATATATATATATATATTGATAGGGTTAAGGGTTTGTTCACGACCTCCCCCAAAAACCATATATATTCACCATAACCCAGGCTACTTCAATAAGTATATTTTATTTCCAAAGGGCATCTTCCTCCTCAAATTTATTTTTTTCTTACTTTCTTAATATTTCATTTTTGTCACCTTTTTCCATTGAGTTATATTGATACGTGTAACTTTTCTTCACAAATTCTATCAAAATTAAAATGATCACCATTTACCCGCAGGAACGCGCAGGTAACTTGGCTACTACATATATATATATAAATATATACATGTATATGTTTGTATATATATATATATATATATACATGTATATATATATATATATATATATACACATACACACATATATATGTATACATATATATATATATATATATATATGTGTGTGTGTGTGTGTGTGTGTGTGTGTATGCATGTATATTCTCTAAAAATTAGCAGGAGATTCTCTTTCAAGCATATTTCGTTGAATGGAATGGCAAGTTTGTTGTGGCAAAGCTTCTTGTTAATTTTCTCACTCCTTCGTAAAGCGACTTTTCCTTTCATAGTCAGGAGTTCAAATAACTCACGGTATGTCATTAGGTAGAATTATAGACATAGTTGAAAGCCAAAATGTGTTTTTGCATCTCCTGGTGCTTCTACAGTGGCAAATGAAGAAATGGAGGATTTTTTTTTTTTTTTTTTTTTTTTTTTTTTTTTTTTTTTAGCTTGTATTGAGTCCCAGTGGACTCCGCCTATTAAGGGACTGTCTTTTAATTGAAATGTGGCTTGTAGTTTAACTGGATTGATAATAAGGGTATGATGTTGATGGGTTTTACATGAATCCTATTGAAGGGGGTTTCCTTGAAGGGGGTATTTTGCAGTAGAGTAACAACAGGGAACCTACTGGGGAGGAGCAGGTGAGTTTGGCTGCAAGAACTAGGTGCCCTCGTCCGACGTCCGTATTACTGCCTGCCCGGAGACGGCACATGGCTGTAGTTGGATCCACCGGAAGGCCCCTGAGGTGCTGGAAATGTTGCCCCAAGGCAGGACAGGTGAAGAGACAGTAGTTGAAGGAGGCTAGGTCCGTGGCGCATGTACATGATGTATCCGTGTATTAAGTTCGCCAATGACCCGGGTTCTGGACGCTATGGGTGCGGGTGCGGGTAGAGTTTTGTGGGTTCCTGACAGGTAGTGGTGGACCATCCTCAGCTAGCTGCAGTGCTCACATATTCCTCTCTCCATAGTTCCCATGCAGCAGCGTTACTCTTCTTATAAGCATACCTGTCGAATGTAGAATGAGCATGGCGCCATCCTCAGGGCCTACTGCACCTTGTTTGACCACTATGTCGGTTTTTTTTATTTCCCTCGAGTCCCACGTAGGCGGGTACCCATTGAAACCGGAGGTTAGTGCCGAGTTTGGATATCTCGGTCGGGAGTCGAAAAATGTCTGCACTAAGCTCTGTTCTGGAGGCGCAGTAGCCACTCAGAAGTACTTCTAGACTTGAACGAGAATTCGTCAGGATTGTGACTCTTGGAAGTGGGTGGAAGAGGGCGATAGTTACACGGAGGGCTTCTTGTATGGCGATTATCTCGGCTGTAAGGATATTGGTGGGCGTTATTTTCCTGGCGATGGTCTCTCCCATGGGTTCCAGGTAGACGTCCGCACCCGTACATCTATCCTAAAACCGATCCATAGGTGTATACCTGGAAATCCTTTGCGAGTTCCTAGTCCTCGTATGTCCGTCTTCCCCTCACGTGGGAGGAGGTCCCAGGGAGAAAAGGGGTCTACTTAGTACTAGGCGATGAGGCGGCGATCGCTAGTTTGAAATCCGGCTCGGAGACACAGGTCTTTAACAGAGCCAGGCAGACCTTGGATGAGCTCGCCGGGTGGTAGCGAGATCCATCCTTCGCAGAGTTCTTTGTCTGTAGAAATGGGTACCCTTGCTGAACCGAAGAGGTACCGGTAGGCATCCCTCCTTATGTGCGCCCAGAGAGGTAGTATGCCAGCATCCACTGTATACTTGTTCGTGTGGTACTGACTTAGGAAGGCCGATTGTCACACGTAGGGCTTGGCATTCTAACCTCATGCATAGTAGCTTATGTCTGGGTTGGTCATGTAGTGCTGGGGCCGCAAAGAGAAGCCTTGTGCGAACAAAGTTCTGGACGATGGGTATAAAGGTTTCCCGGTGTTGATCCCAGGGTTCCTTTCGGATCTCTCGAACTAGGCTCAGAGCTCTCTGAGCATTGAGGGTGGCTTGCTGGATGTGGAAGGTCCATTGCCCGTTTCTCTGGAACGTTACTCCTAAATAGCGGACGAATTTCGCTGGTTCGAATGTCGTTCCAAATATATTTATCCAGTTCCAGTCTGGATATGGGCTACATTTGTATACTCCCAGATGCACTGGCATGTAGACAGTCTTCTTTACCGAGAGCATGAACCTTAGGCAGTTTAGCTGGGTCACCACAATGTCTACTTGCACTTGAATCTTTTGGAGTTTCGCCTTGTGCTGAAACTAATTCTTTTTTGGGTTGCCGGTGCCTGGATTTCCTCCAGAAGGCTATTTCGCCTGCATATGTGGTGACGACCGTATCACCCCGTACTCCTTTGCCAACGTCTGCTAGGAGTAATATGAAGAAGAAGCGGGAGACGACTGATCAATGGGGGACACCCATGTCGACCTGCGCCCTGTTACTCAGGACAACCTCTCTTCTCACCTCGATGGACCGGTTGGAGAGGAAGGACCGGATGAAGATGTACATAGCTAGAGACACGCCTATGTTCTTCATCTTGAAGAGGAGCTTTGCTAGGCAGACCGTGTCGAATTGGCTATATCCAAAAAACAGTTATGTAGAATCCTCTTTTGCCTCTGAGCTCTTCTAATATGCTCAGAGAGTCGCGCGACGTGATCCATAACACTTCTTCCTTAACTAAACCTCGCCTGGAGTTTGGGGAGGGCTCCTTTGGAATCCACGCGGTTTCTCAGTCTGGCGAGGAGGATCCGCTCAGAGGCCTTACCTTTATGTGGGGTAAGAGCTACTGGCCTGTGGTTTTTTATCTTGGTGCTGGCTTTGCCTCCTTTGAGGATGGGGATTACGGCGGCGTGCCTCCATGCCCTAGAGACAGCACATTCTTTCCAGCACTTGTCGAAGAGGGCGAAAAGAGCTTCTTGCATTCTGGAAGAGAGGTTCCTTAGGAACGGGTATGTGACCTGGTCGGCGCCGGGGGACTTCTTGTGTCCACTGGTTGCTCTCAGGACCCACCGTAGCTCGTGTAGGGTGAGGTCGTTGTCTTTGCCCTGAGAGGTGGAGAGGTCCATGTGGACTTACTGTTCCATGCGGTCCCTTCACTGATTTTTGGGGAGACTTCTTGTTGATCTGGCTCTGACGAAGTGTTTTAAGAAACCCTCCTTATTTTCTTCTGGCGTGCGTAATGTCCCTTCGACAGTATCAGTGAGGTTCCTGCTAGGGGGATTGTAACTTATTTAAGTGTTTTTAGTCTGTTCCAAGCAGCCGTAAGGTCTGTCCTATC
>NC_134779.1:3804679-3812179 GCF_046742065.1 Oratosquilla oratoria
AACGTAAAAGACTATTGGACGAATAAAAAGTGACGTCTGAACGAAGGTGGACTGACGTATTGGAGAGAAGCTGAAAATGGGCACTCTCTGCGTGTAGTCCGTTAGTTTAACAAGCATGAAATTCACCACCCTTTTATTAACCCAAAGGTCGAGAGAACTAGGCATGGGGCCTAATGAAGTTGGAAACTAGTGAGACTAAAGGAAATACAAGGCATAGGGCCTACTGCATAAGAAGAACTTGAAAATTTACTGAAACTCACGTAACGAAGGCAAGGGGCCTCGAGACGAGTGGAATTACAAGTCAAATATAAGTGTAATGGTCGAGGACCGACAGTGGTGGTGACAGTGGTGACAAGGGAGGTGAAAGTGGTGAACAGCGGTGCGACGAACTGAGTGTTAAACATACTCCGAAGAAACTGGTGAAAGAAACTGGTGAAAGAAACTGGTGCAAGAAAGTCTACGGAAACAAGACAACAAAAATCAAGAGTATATTGGTTCCAAGAACGGTCGACTACGAGAGAAATCTACAAACTACAAGTAACTGCTACGATTGGAACAAGCATTCTTCAAGGTGATCATCATCTACAAGGCGGTCTTCAAGGCAGAGTGTGTGATGGAGCTGAGGAACAACGTCGCTGACGAATGACAAGGCCGTAGAAGGACGTCAAGATAGAAGTTGACATCACGAAGTGACATCGCAAGCAGCCAAGCTAAAGCAAGGTATTAGTAATTAGTATGAGTACCGCTCAGAATTCTAACGTGTTAAGACATGAAGTTCACACCTCAAACACAAATATTCCAAAATTTACCGGAGAATCTAATACCTATGGGGTTAATAAATTCCTCAACCTTATTGATACTCTCGTAGTCAGTAAAAACATTACTGACGAGAGCAAGAAGATAGAAATTATCAAAGAAAATATCGATCCTGAGCATGGCAGGGCTAGATTTATCATTAATTTTCAGCAAATGGAGGAGATTAATCAATATGAGAATTACAAAAAAGCCTTCATCAAACATTTTATGTCTAAATGTGATCAGGGTCCTATTAGGTCATTGGTAAAAATGATAAAGGAAGTTAGGACAAGTGAAACTGACACAGAGTACTTAGCTAGATTAGATAGATGGTCAAAAGACATGAATTCTATCTTGAAGGATTCAGACTGGATAGAAAGATCTAGTGACAAAATGAAAATTTCACAGGTAATCAAATTGATTACATTTAGCTTATTGGCAAAGAATTCTGATGAATTAACAGCAGAAAGGCTGTACAAGGATCTAAAATCAAATATAAGTTTAGAAGAAGTAGATTATCTTCTTCAAGGATACAGTGAAACCAGAACAATAAACCCATATGTAATGCCTATAAATCAACAAAGCCAACATAGGAACTCTAGAGAGTTTAAGAAAACAGAAGTAGGACATAGAAGGAAGTTTAGAAGCCCATGCAGGGATGCCAGAATCCTATGTTTTAATTGTAATACCTGGGGACACAAGGCCCAAGACTGTTTTTATGGAATTATTTGTAGAAATTGCAAATATGAAGGTCATGATGAATATCAGTGTAGAAACCCACCATTTTGTATATACCACCAGAGAATAGGTCATAAGACTCATGAGTGCCGAAATTTTCGGGTACCCCCAGGGCTAAGAGGAAAACCCCCAGACACAGAATAAACAATTTCAGAACTCCCTATATATATACCGATAGGCGGTATTGTGTTAAATATGGGAATGCAAGGGAAATGAAAGAAACTGACAAACTGATAATTACTGTTGGTAAAACTTCTGTAGGACCTCTCATCGCGGGTAAAGTGTTCAATAAGCCTATTCAAATATTTATTGATACAGGGTCTGTAGTTAATGTAATTACTAGTAAAGTTTTACACCATTTGAACCCTGGAGTGAAAATGTTGGAACCAATCCGTTACTCATTGCAAGGTGTAACTGGAAATCAGTTAAAAACATTAGGTAAGGTGGAACTAGAAGTTGCCTTATATACAAATGAACATTTGTACATCCCAGTGATAGTGGTAGAAGAGCCTGTTTTTCCAGGAGATTTATTGATAGGATTTGCAACTATGAGAAAAGAAAACATGGTAATTTGTCCTGCTGACTTAGGAATTTTAGTGAAGTCACAGTTAATCCCATTCTTAAATCAACCAGACTTAAGACCAGTGACAGGAATCAATGAATCCTTTGATAACATTTCTATCTTAGATAGCGAGACCGAGCGGTCCAACCCTACAGGAGGTAAAACAATTTGTGAACCCAACTCAGAAGTTCAGGAAATCACAGAGATTACTAAATTATCAACTACAGAAGCCTTGATAATTGCAGATTGCGGAGTAACAAGGTAGACATTGTTACATCCCATGTCAATTAATATGGTTGAAGTGTGTTTGAAAGGAATCAATGTAGACTCTGAAATAATTACAGTCCCAGAATCAGTTAAAATTAAAGGATTGAAGTGGGACTCAGGGATTTATAAGACAAATAAGAACAGAGTAGAAGTATTAGTAATTAATACTATGAATAAAGAGATAGTTTTAAAGAAAGGTACACAAATAGGATGCATTCAGGTGTGTACTAAACCTATTAAGATTTTAAATGAGACTAGTGAGGAGATAGAATTACCAACTTCATCAATTTGTTCAGTTCAAGACGGAATAGACTTAAGAAATAGATATAAAGAATTATTACAATCAACTAATTCCCCTGAGTTGGATGAAGGGTTATTTGCTTTGCTTGTGAAACACAAAAAAGCAATTGCTTTGCCGGGGGACGCCTTAGGCAAAATAACTGTTTTAAGACATCACATTAAGTTAAAACCAGGAACACAACCTATCTACATACCAGCCTACAGAGTTCCTCACTCTAAATTACCTGTTGTAGATAAACTCATCACTGAAATGTTATCACAGGATATTATTGAACATAGTAAAAGTGAGTGGAATTTTCCGCTGATCTTAGTACCAAAGTCTGATGGGACTATGCGCCCAGTTATTGATTACAGGGAATTGAATAAGCACACCATTCGTGATAGGTTACCATTACCCATTATCGGTGACATTTTGAGAAGTTTGGGAACTGAGAATAGATATTTTAGCACTATAGATATCAAATCAGCTTTTTGGCAAATAGAGTTGCATGAAGATTCAAGAGAGTTCACAGCATTTTCTACTTCAACAGGACATTATGAGTTCAAGAGAATGCCATTTGGGTTATGTAATAGTCCATTAACTTACATGAGATTAATGAATACTATTCTAGATGGATTGTTAGGAAACGTGCCAGTGTATTTCTAGATGACATTTTAATAGTTTCTCAGACTGCAGTTGAGCACTTCAAGAAATTAGATTTGATATTCTCAAAACTAGGAGAAGCAGTGTTAAAAGTAAAGCTTGAGAAATGTAAGTTCTTGCAAGACAGTGTCATTTACTTAGGACATAAGATAGACAGACACGGACTTATTACAGTAAATTCAAAGGTTGACGCTGTCAAGAATTTTCCAGTTCCGACCAATGTAGAGAAGGTTAGGAGCTTTTTGGGATTAACAGGATATTATAGAAAATTCATTCAAAGTTATGCTGACATTGCTAATCCACTAAGTTCTTTGTTAAGAAAGGACTCAAAGTTCATATGGGGACCTGCACAACAGCAAGCTTTTGACAAGTTGAAAGAGAAACTCACGAGTTCACCTATTTTAACTTTTCCCGACTATGAAAAAGAAATCATTCTTTGCACTGATGCGTCTGACATAGGATTAGGAGGCATACTCATGCAAGAGAGAAATGGAATTTTGAAACCCATAGCTTACACATCAAGACTTTGTAATAGTGCGGAGAGAAACTACTCTATAACAGAAAGAGAAACTTTAGCAGTAATTTATTCTTTGGAAATTTTAGGGATATGATCCTAGGGTACCCCATCAGAGTTTGGACTGATCACACACCTATTCAGAACTTATTTAAGCATAAGAATCTTAGAGGCAGACTTGCTAGATGGTTTGCGATACTCCAGTGCTATGAAGTTCAATTTGAATATATTCCGGGTAGAAGGAATGTAGCAGATCCACTATCTAGAAACATTAGTCAACCAATGACTGGGACTGGGTTGATTAATTTTGTTTGTAGTATAGAAGAATTAGTAACTTTAGATGAAGAAATGCTAATAAGAGAACAGAGAGATGATGAGACATGTGATTCAATAATCAAGCATTTGATGAACCCAAGAGGAGATCCTCCAAAGCTACCAAAGGGGTATAAGATAGAGGAATTTCATTTGATTAATGGAATTTTGTATAGGAAAACATTTGTAAATGGGAAAGATATTTCTAGAGGTCAAGTAAATCAGTTGGTTATACCACAAACTCTTGTAAATGAGATATTGAAGTTACTTCATGATAGTGATTGTAGTTCACATCCTGGAAAGGATAAAACTTATAGACAAGCACAACTTAAATACTTTTGGCCAGGTATGAAGAAATCTATATATGATTATATAGAAAAGTGTGTAAAATGTGTAAAGGTGAAGGGAAATACACCAAAACCTGCTCCTATACTCACCTATCCCATTCCACAGAAACCTTGGGAAAGAGTTCACATTGACACATTAGAATTACCTATGTCAGAGAACGGCTTTAAATACCTTTTTGTTGCTATTGATTATTTTTGAAGATTCTGTATATTACAACCCATAATTAATAAGAAAGCTGAAACTATTGCTTCCGTAATCTATGATCAGATGATCTGTAATTTTACTACAATTAACATCTTGGTTTCAGATAATGGAACTGAATTTAATAACAAAATCTTGGAAAATTTATGTAGTGTATTTCATATAAAGAAAGTAAATATACTCGTTAACCATCCCCAAAGTAACGATGTAGTAGAAAGGTTAAATAAAAAGATAATTACATGTCTTAGAACCCTAATAAGTCCTCATAGTGTAACTTGGGATACTTGGATTCCTTGTGTTAAGTGTACCCTGAACAATCAAATTAATAGCAACTGGTGATACACCTCATTATATAATTTTTGGGGAGGACAAAACTCTGCCATATGAAATGTTGACTGCAGAGCAGAAGCCCATATATAATATGGATGATTATATATCAAATAGGATAAATACTCTTCAAAGTATTCACCAAAGAGTTAGGAAACATATGCAGGTGTATTCACAAGAGATGAAGGAACAACAACACAAAAAAGCTCATAAACTAGAATTGAAAATTGGAGATTTTGTAATGGTCAAACTAACTTCACCCAATAATAAACTTTCACCAAGGTACACTGGTCCATATAGGGTAATTGATTCTGCAGGTGGGAACAAATTTAGACTTAAACATTTAGAATCAAGAGAAGAATTGATAGGACATTTAGATGACATAAGGAAAATTAGCTTGCAGATCTATGAAGATAATTATAGTAATACTCTTTGTATCAATGTTGAGAACACTGAAGAGTATAAGGAAAACTTTGACTGTATTCTTGATGAGTTGAATATTAATCTTGATGTATTTTACAGACAGTATTGACCATTTGTATGTATTTGGGATGGGAGACCTAAACAACTGGAACTTGGTGTCAAGCAGATACATGGAAACCTAAAACCTAGGATTTGCTGTGGTCAGACTTGGAACCTTAAGGACCTCTCATCTGAGTACACACATGAGTATTGTGACCATTTTAAAGTAATAAGACTGTCTTTGAAAATGAAGTGTGTTGAAAATCAAATATGAATATTGAACAAGAAGAGACACTCAAACTCTAGATTAGTGTGTTTTGCAAATTAATTGCTATTATCTTAGAGAAGATGATAAACCATTGAAAGTTAGTTCTCATAGTGAATTTTCTAATCAATTACATCCTTTCTGTAGACAATCATGATCTCTTTTGTGTTCCGAGAAGCTTCACATGAATTCTCTGGTTAGGAATGTGTCTGTTATGAACAATTGTAATTACATAAAGATTATGGTAGACCAAATCCCTCATTGTAACATACAAGGATCTCATTACTTGTTTTTCCCTAACAAGACAAAGGTTTCAATCAATTGTCCCGGGTTGAGTCCTAAATTGGATTTGGTTGAAGGTCTTGTCTCTATTCAAGATAAACTGCGAATTGCATGCAGACACTATTTCCACCATTTCTAATACCCTTAACACAATGCATTTAACTGATGACACCTACATTTCAACCTTCAACTTCACATTGCCTGAAAACTCTCCTCCTTTGAAAATTAAGAGAAGACCATTGTCAAGATCTCCCTCAAATGATTTACATATACCAATCATTGTTATACCTTTGCTTTCAATGTTGGTGGCAGCACTGATTGCCTTTGTTGTATTCCGGAGGTTGGCTCTGTCAAGGCAAATCAACCATGTAACTGCTTAATTCATTTATATGTACGATTTTAGTGCCTTATATATTGACATGCATGTTATTCACATTTATAGGTATTATGTTTATGTATTATTCACCATTTATTGCATGAATGATGTATTTTGGACGGTTCCTTATTTCTTGATAACCAATTACGCAAGGTTAGATTAGCTTATTCTAGAAATATATTAACAAGCCCTGTAAGAGGGAAATAAGAAATTGGTCGGGACGACCAACGGTAGCTGCCGAGCCCTGTAAGAGGACGGTAGTTGTACGAATGGTAATCAGATTAGGAAATACATGGGTATTAACATGCTGAGTCAACAAGTCAAGATTCGACGCCTACTGTTGTTATAAACAAAGATTGAAAGGCGCCGTTCTATGTAAACACACCGACGGAGGTGACTGCTTTATAATCGCTGATGTAATCTAAACTGTGTTAGCTGCAGACCACCTCCGTGAAGACATACCACTTGCGCAATGACGTCATGTTTTTGCTTCTATGCTTTTGCTTATGCAGCAATAATTCTGGAAGGATTGTAACAGCCTCTCGGATTGGAGGGAAATGGGTATGTAGAGAAATACTATTGGCTTAAAAGGAAAAGACACGCCCTTAAGGTGTATCACTTGTGTTGAAACGTAAAAGACTATTGGACGAATAAAAAGTGACGTCTGAACGAAGGTGGACTGACGTATTAGAGAGAAGCTGAAAGGGGCACTCTCTGCGTGTAGTCCGTTAGTTTAACAAGCATGAAATTCACCACCCTTTTATTAACCAAAAGGTCGAGAGAACTAGGCATGGGGCCTAATGAAGTTGGAAACTAGTGAGACTAAAGGAAATACAAGGCATAGGGCCTACTGCATAAGAAGAACTTGAAAATTTACTGAAACTCACGTAACGAAGGCAAGAGGCCTCGAGACGAGTGGAATTAAAAGTCAAATATAAGTGTAATGGTCGAGGACCGACAGTGGTGGTGACAGTGGTGACAAGGGAGGTGAAATATATATGTGTATATATATGTATATATATATATATATATATATATATATATATATATATATGTGTGTGTGTGTGTGTGTGTGTGTGTGTGTGTGTGTGTGTGTGTGTGTGTGTGT
>NC_134779.1:3829679-3834679 GCF_046742065.1 Oratosquilla oratoria
TAACCCCCCTCCCATTCAGCCACAGTACCAACCCCACCATCACGCTCCCCATGCCTACCAAAACTTCCCCTTTCCTTCTCCCCATACCCCATCTGGTCAAGCCACCTCCACACCATACCACCAACCACCACCTAACCTTCCTCCAAACCCACAATATTATCCTTACCCAAAACCT
Source organism: Oratosquilla oratoria (assembly GCF_046742065.1). NCBI lineage: Eukaryota > Metazoa > Arthropoda > Malacostraca > Stomatopoda > Squillidae > Oratosquilla > Oratosquilla oratoria. The sequence continues at coordinate 3,829,855 of NC_134779.1, forward strand.
CAACCAACAATAATTAACAACTATCAAACCATTACCCCCCTCACAGAAATCCCAACCTTTTCCCAAGATAGTGGATTATCCATTAATGACTTCTTGACAGCATGTGACCTGTTTTTCTAAAAAAGAAAAAAAAAAACACTACTCTGACTCAGATAAAATTAATTTGTGCCGTCAGAAAATAGACCCATCTGACATTTGCCGTTCAAAGGCAAGGATGCTAGACAGTTTAGTTGCATGTGGAATCACATATCAAGAATATAAACACCACCTTCTAAATGTCTTTCACAACAAACAAACAAACAACATCACTTTCCTCAATAACACTAGAGTCCAACCACATTCCGTTACGAACATTATGGATTTCGTAGCAAACGGAATTAAAGAAGTCAGAGAGGACCTGGAGAATAACTCTCCTTGGATCCACACTGACCAATTTGGTCAAAAGGTCATGACCATAAAAAACTTACTAACATTCTTTGAGATAGGTTTCTATCTCTCCCAACTCCCTCCAAAATGTTTAAAGGAAGCCTCCAAAAGGGAACTAAACACTAGAAACCCTCTAGCTTATACCTATATCCTAGACATCACCAATGCTTGCAATGTATCCTTATCCACCCCCCACTATCTCCCCAGACTAAATAGCCTTCAGTCACAGCACCCCCCTCCCACCAATCAAGGACAACCTTCTAAGTGGTGCTCCTACCATTCATCACCCAGTCACAACACTAGAGACTGCATACAAAAACAACAAATGCAAACACAGGCACTACAACACCCTATCCCTTGCTCAGTACATGCTACTACCTCGCACACTAACGCTCAGTGTCATGTTCAGAATCAAAACAAACAAGTTCCACCCCCCTCTAAACCTCCACTCCTACCTACACCAACACATCCAAACAAATACTGCAGCCTACACAAAACAACAACTCACTCCAACGAAGAGTGTTACCTACAGAAATCACAGCCACAACCTCACCAAAGAACTAACAAACCGTTCACCACCTCTCTAGAAACAGCTCCCTCCCACACAACACGCACAACTCAACACCGATTGGGGGAACGTGTACCAGCCTCACGCACCAAACCACCATAGGAATATCTCACACACAACACAACTACGTCACGCTAAAAGTGACTTTAGATCAACTCACAGTTGACATGATGGTTGATACAGGAACAAACCTGAACATCATCCCAAGAGCTCTCTATGAAGCATTAAATGACCCACCCCAAATTCAATTTTCCAATATGGAAGGACTCCTACTAGAAGGGAGCACCATTTCTCTACACGACACCATAGACTTAAATATAGAAGTCAACAACTTCCAAGTAGGTTTCACACCTTTCCACATAGCTGACGAATGGAGTCTCGATCAACAAGGTATAATAGGATTAAAATCATTGAGGACATGGAAAACTATTATAGACCTAGAGAAAAATAACATCTCCTTCTCAGATGTGAATGATGAGCCAACTGTCACTGAGACACCCGACTCAGACACACAACCTCTCTCATGTCTCCCTTCCTCAAATACTCCAATTCCAACTAACAGCTACTCCTTCCGACCACCCCCTTATGTCACCTCAAAGGCATTGATGTCTAACACAGTCATCATTCCCCCTAGACATTCCATGGCTGTCCCACTATTCATACCCAGAGCAATCGGACATCAGGACGCCATAATTGACTCAGAAACGTCTAGACTTACCAACATCTCAATTGAACACTCTTGGGACATAATCCAGGAAAATAGAACGGCCTTAGCCATGTTAACTAACCTCTCAGACCAACACCGTAAAATCAGGAAGAATACTAACATTTGCGCAGTCCACCTCCATAATTCCCCTATCCAGGAACCACTCCCACAACACATCAACCCAGTAAGACCAACACAACCCCTCACCCCTATCCATCCAGACCAAATCATAACATCAGCTGACGGAGAAATTCATAACGAGCTATTAGCTCTCCTACAGAGGAATAGATCAGCTGTCGCCTTAGAAGGTGAACCACTAGGCAAATGTGATATAATCAAACATCACATCCAAATTCCCCCTAACACCCCCCTTCATACACCCCCGCTTACCGCATACCTCACAGTAGGAAATCCCAAGTCAATAACAGTGTACAAGAGATGATACACCAAGGCGTAATTTCCCATTCAGACTCCCCATGGAACAGTCCCCTCTTTTTGGTCCCTAAGAAAGACGGCACCCTACGCCCTGTTGTAGATTTTAGGAGTGTCAATCATCTAACTCAATCTGACCCCCACCCACTACCTGCCATGCAGGACGTCCTCCAATCAATAGGTAACGGTAACACAGTTTTTTCCACCATTGACCTTAAGTCAGCCTTCTGGCAAGTAGAACTCACTGAAGAATCAAAACCCATAACTGCATTCTCCACTGATAAGGGACATTTCAATTTTGAACGTATGCCCTTTGGCCATAAAAACGCCCCCTCAACCCAGCAAAGGTTGATGACCCGCATTTTCAGTGACATGATAGGAGTCTCATTATTCGTCTATTTAGACGACCTCATTATATATAGTCCCACAGAAAGAGACCACCTTAACACTTTAGAGATTGTCATCAAACGTCTCAAATATACGGGGTTAAAGATTCAATTAGGGAAATGTAGATTCCTCATGAAGGAACTCACCTTCCTAGGCCATAAAGTGGATGCAAAGGGGATTCATACAAACACAGATATAAAAGATACAATAAACAATTTCCCAACCCCCAGAAACGCAAATGAAACACGAAGTTTCATAGGGTTAGCCTCATACTACAGACATTTCATTTACAATTTTGCACACATAGCTTCCCCCCTAACCAAATTCACAAGGAAAGGCGAACCATTTCAATGGTCAGAAACAGAACAACAAAGTTTCGACACACTGAAACACTCTCTGACCACAGCCCCTGTACTAGCCTTCCCTGACATGAAGAAAGAATTCTTTCTTTACACAGACGCCTCCTCTAAAGGAATAGGCGCAGTCCTACAACAGAAAGATGACAATGGCAAAGAGCACCCCATAGCCTACGCAAGTAGAGTCCTCAATAAAACTGAAAGTAACTACTCAACTACACACAAAGAAGGACTTGCAATCATATGGGCACTAAAACACTTTAATTACCTCATTTTAGGCTACAAGATTACCATACTAACAGACCACCAACCCCTAGTCTATCTTTTTAACTCCAAAGACTTACATGGGAGAGTTGCTAGATGGAAAGCAACTCTCCTTGATTACGATCCCAAGATCGTATACTTAGCTGGGAAAGCTAACATAGTGGCAGATTGCCTGAGCAGACAAACCTACATCACCCCCATAACCCAAACCACATGCATACCTATGCAAGAACTCAGAGATGAAACTGAAAGAGACCCTATATGGTCTCCAATAAAACAACATCTCCTTTCACAAACCCCCTTACAGTCCCGACCACCTGTCCCTATAGAGGAACTCAAACTGGTCGACGGAGTCATAAGGAGAACCACTAACACCAGAGAGGTTACTGTTATCCCCAGAGCCCAAGTCCCCAAGGTCCTACACATATTGCACGACAGTGCAATGGGAGGCCACTCAGGCAGAGATAAGACACTAAACACTGCTAGGCACACATATTACTGGCTTAACATGAAAAGAGATATAACCACACACATAGATTCTTGTGTAACTTGTAACCAATTCAGAGGCCCTGACCCGAAACAAATCAACATCAAAGACATCCCACTCCCTGCTGAGCCATGGGAAACACTTGGCATTGACCTACTGAAAATGCCAACGAGACATCAAGGTTCCAACTATGTACTCACAGCAGTAGAATATTTCTCTAAATATACAATCCTAATACCACTCCAAGACAAAACAGCAGAGACTGTAGCCAAAGCCCTAGTTAACAATATCTTTTGTAGATACAACATACCACACACAATGTTATCTGACAATGGATCAGAATTTAAAAACGAGGTGATGCGCGAAATAGCACACCTCTACAACATTGACCAAACATTTGCCACTGCATACCACCCACAGGGAAATGGTCTGACTGAGCGAACAAATCGCAAGGTCCTAGAGGTTCTCAGACCCTTGGTCAACGACCTCATGGACAGTTGGGAAGATTGGCTACCACAGGTACAAGCCAGTATCAATAGCACAGTCAATTCCGCAACAAAGATGTCCCCACATGAGATCATTTTCGGCCAACCAATGCGCCTACCCTACCAAATATTCAACCAACCACCCCCACCCTTATACAACCTAGATAACCTCACACATTGCATCAAAAGAGGTATGCAAACCATTTACAAACAAGTTAGAGCAAACTTGAAAGAAGCCCAGGAAAAGACAAAGACAAAACAACACAAACGCTCAATCCCACTTGACATAACGCTTGGTGACACTGTCATGGTCAAAGACTCAACCAGGACTAACAAACCAGACCCAAGTTCTTAGGTCCCTTCACAGTCACAAGCTCACTCCCTAACAATGTTTTTCTACTAACGGATCCTTCCGATCACACAACCGTGACCATACATGGAGAGAAGCTGAGAAAGGTCAAACTCATCCTCGACCCAATCCCACTTCCCATCAACAACCCACCTCCCACGACCACACATAACTCACCCAAACGCAAGTCTCATCCCATGACTCTGCGTCGACGCAACTAAACATGCACTCTAGCTCTCGCCCCTGAAGATGCAGGACGTCATGTATCTATCAGTGGAGGTTAAAATGGCCCATTTCCAATAAGAACTCCCTTCCGCATATCTAATGAAACTTCTCCACTTCCTTCCGACCAATATAACCTTAGC
>NC_134779.1:3839679-3874679 GCF_046742065.1 Oratosquilla oratoria
TCAATATCTGTGAGGGGGATTTTGGGGGATTATAACAAGATCTCAACCAACAAAGTTAGAAAAGGAGTTGGAGGCTTAGTCGTAAGGGCAGTCAGAAAGAAACTGAAATACTTTTAGTGGTAAGTTAATTGAAATAAGAAGATGCAGTAGGAGAGAAAGTTAGAAATGAAATTAGTTTCAATAGGAGAAAAAGCTTAAGTAGATGTTTGTGCGTTTATCTCCGCGCCCTTTCCTACCGGCTTGTCTCCCTTCTAAAGTTCTTTAATAATATGTTTGAGCACGTCCTCTGTCGCCAGCTGACAGGGTAACTAGAGGCGGAGAATATGCCGAGAGACTGTCAGTTTGGTTTTCGGCCAGAGCGCAGTGGACACGACGTTATTTCCATGATCACTCAGTGGGTTCAAAGACAGCCAGACGGTTGCCCTAGTAAGGCCATTTTGGTTTGTAAGTATGTGGAGAAGGCATTCTATACTGTTTGGCATGAAGGCCTTAAATAGAAATTGTACCACAACTTCGACTTTGCCCTTCAGTTCGTACGGTTACTCTGCAACTACCTGGATGACAGGACAATAAGAATTAAGTGGCGAGGCTGTCTGTTCCCACCTTTTGTGCCGAAGGCTGGAGTATTGTAAGGGTCAGTCCTTGACTCTACTCTATAAATTTGTTTACGATCTACCAGAGCCGGTTTAACCACACAACAAGGCTCTTCCTCTCTCCTATGCGGATGGCACTAATCATATTAGCGGACACAAAATGCTGCAGAGAGCATTACACACAATGCAAAACATACTAGATGGGGCACATGCGTAGGAGCAACAGTGGCGCATTAAGACCAGCGCTTCGAAATGCAAAGTTGTATACTTCCGCTGCAAGAACATGAACAGAACAATCACGAATACTCCACTCAAGATAAACAACACAAGCATCCCAATGAAAGATTATGCCTGTGTGCTGGGTAACACATTAGTTAATGGCCTTACCTGGACCCCAGACTTCCGCAGACAGGGAGCGAGAGCAAAGGCTATGTTGGGAAGGATAAAGCGCTTCAAAAATGCAACACTATCCACTAAACGTCAATTGTACCTATCCCTACTCAGACCGATTCTGTGCCAGTCCCCGGGATTGTGCTAACTGACATGTTTTACAAACAACAGTGACTATAAAAAATTTCAGAATAACGCAGTCCTATTCATCACGGGTTCGTGATTGAGTGACTTTAGAACTACTGAGTCCCTACATCGAGCTACCAACATATGTCCACTCAACCAATACAAACACAAACTTCACATGAGACACTCAGAAAGACTGCACGCCAAACACAAACACCTGATACAACACATCACACCTAGATTCCACCGTACAGGCTACTTGTCAGCTGCGCCTCTCCATCGGGCGGTGTACCAGAGAAATCGTGTATAGCCGCGCGAATATATAAAGCATCTTATTGCCAGCTTTGACTGATTGTAACCAGACATACCGCAATGTGCTGGGTTTTGTCTTACAAAGTACCTTGGACATAAGTCCGTCTGCATCCAGCGGCAAGCGCGAGGAAAAGAAGCAGATTCTCAGTAGACGTGCTATTGGCGGTCGGGGTCAGTCATCGCTGGATATATTAATATTCAAATGTATATTCATCTACCATTCATTTTATATAACCGTGCAGATACATACATAATATATGTTCACATTCAATTGAATATGGATATGCTCATCCCTGTCCTCCTTTCGCCGGCAAAATGGCTCCGCTATTTCAAGAAGTCTGTTTTGTTGTCCCGAGCCAAAATATGACTCGCCTTTTATTTATAAAATATCCCGTTGAATGTACACCTGCATAGAGGCAACAACCCTCTCTGCGTAGCATACATACAAGCATATCGCAAACAAAAGTAGGAATAATTTCATTGGGTTCACATAGGACTTATATACACAACGTGAAGCTCAGCCGGGAGCGCTGTCAACCAGTCAGAAAGTCACCCGTGGGTTGAGCGAATTTGCGAGCTTCTGTTAGTAGTAGTGTCTCGCGGGAGCCGATCGCTACTTCCGCCCAAAGGGAAGGGGAAATAGAATGTACTTGGGAAAACAGTGTAGAGTACAGCATTAATGTAGAACAATGTGCCAGTATAAGACAAAATATAACTTTAGGATATAATGTCGGTACAGGACGAAATGTTACATTAGAGGTAATGTCATAGAACAAAATGTCGCAATGGGATGTAATGACAGTGGAGGACAAAAGATCACCATGGGAAGTAATGATAGTGGAGGACAAAATATCACGATAGGATGTAATGATAATGGAGGAGAAAATATCACGGTAGGATATAATGTCAGTGGAGGACAAAATATAATTTTAGAAGGGGATACCGGACAGAATGTCAATGAAGGCCAAAATATCATGATAGGATGTAATGACAGTGGAAGACAAAATATCACGATGGGATGTAATTATAGTGGAGGAAAAAATAGCACGGTAGGATATAATGTCACTGGAGGACAAAATATAATTTTAGAAAGGGGTGCCGGACCTAATGTCAATGAACGATGGGAGGCCGGTGTGAATCACGGTGACGTAGGGGGACAAAATGTACAAAAGAGATCGGATGACCGTGATCGACCAGATATCCGTGATGGGGGAAATGTTAATTTTGATGGGAGAAATGTTAATGAGGCATTGAATGTCAATGAAAGACCAAATAATAATATAGAGCAAGGTATAAATAAAAAACAAAATGATAATGTAAGACATGATATTGAAACGCAAAATGTGTCAAAAAGAAATATACACGAATTTCTTAAAACCATGTACTTTAATGCTCGTAGTATTAGGAAAAAAATTCAAGAAATATTTCAAAATGCGCTCACTAAAATGATTCAAACTTACATTCCTTCTAAGGACAGACGTCCCCCAAATCAGGCTCGCCCAAAGTGGTTCGACAAAGAAACTGAAAAAAGTATTGCTAAAAAGAGTTAGACTTATAAGAAATATAAGTGCTCGGGTGCATCTAATGACTATGAAAGTTATGTATCAATACAGAGAGATTGAAAAAAGACAATAAGAAAAAGAAAACGACAATACGAAATGAACATCGCTGATAAATCCAAAGAGAATCCCAAAGAATTCTATAGTTACATTAGAGATAAAAAGGTTGTTAGGAATCACATTGGTCCACTATTATCTGCTGACGGTCAACTTGAATATTCAAACGAAGGAATGTGTAATATCTTAAACAATTATTTTAGCTCGGTATTCGTAAACGAAACACTTCAAAGTGAATTCCAAACTGAAACCTGTGAAAAGTCTAGGGTAAACTTACTCACTACGGTAAATATAACAAAAGAAAAAATTAAAAGCTGTATAGATAAACTCAAAGTTAATAAAACACCAGGGCCTGACGGTTGACATCCAAGAATCTTAAAGGAAATGAAAAATGAGATTGTTGTTCCATTAGAAATTATTTTCAAGAAATCCATCCTATCCGGAGATGTCCCTAGAGAATGGAAGCTAGCTAACGTTACTTCCATATTAAAAAAAGGTGACAAAAACAAGTCAAATAACTATAGGCCTATAAGTTTGACTTCAATCGTAGGAAAAATAATGGAAACTATCATCAGAGATGCTATCGAACATCATTTAGAAAGAAACCGTTTGATAAATGATAGCCATCATGGTTTCAGACGGAAACGTTCTTGCGTGACTAACTTACTCGAATTCTACAACACAGTTATCTCGAATTATGACAAAAGAAACAATATAGATTTAGTATATCTAGACTTTGCAAAAGCTTTTGATACCGTCCCACACGAAAGACTACTTACTAAATTAGCTTTACACGGAATAAGTGGTAGCCTATTAGGTTGGACTAGTAATTGGTTGAATGGTCAAAAACAGAGAGTTGTTTTAAATGGAAAAACTTCTGGATGGAAAAATGTTACAAGTGGAGTTCCTCAGGGTTCCGTTCTTGGGCCACTTCTATTTATAGTATATATAAATGATATAGACCATGGACTAAAATCTACTGTTTCCAAAATTGCTGATGATACAAAATTGTGCGGAGTGGCAATTGATCACTGAAACCAATTAGATATTCAAGAAGATTTAGATCAATTACAGCAATGGTCTGAAAAGTGGCTAATGAAATTTAACACAAGTAAATGCAAGGTAATGCACATAGGTAAAAATAACAGTAAGTACGATTACAAGTTGATTAGAAATTCGTTAACAAAAGTGGATAGTGAAAAAGATCTCGGCGTAATTATCAGTAATGACCTCAAATCATCCAAGCAGTGTATTTCAGCCTTTGAGAAAGCAAATAAGATTCTAGGACTGATTGCGCGATCTTTTGATTTCAAAAGTCCATCACTCATTAACAAGCTATATAAATCGTTAGTTCGTCCACATATGGAATATACTGTTTCCGTATGGTCACCGAATCTCATTAAAGACATTGACAGACTGGAAAAAGTACAACGGCGAGCCACAATACTGATTCTAAATATAAAATATAAATCATACGAAAATCGACTAAAACACAGGAATCTGTTTTCCCTAAAAAAAGCGTAGACTCAGAGGTGACTTGATACAGGTCTTTAAGATTTTAAAGGGAATTGACAACATCAAAAATGACAAAATTTTCACATTGAATGAGAATCAGACAAGAAACAAGGGTCTCAAACTGTCCGGAAATAGATTCAATTTGGAAGTAGGTAGAAACAACTTTGCCAACCGTGTAGTTAATGAATGAAATAAACTTCCTGCACAGGTAGTGCAATGTAGTTCACTTCGAAGCTTTAAGAATCATTTAGATAAACACCTAAGCAAGATGCTGTAATGATAATAATCTATTTTATATTATTTGTTTTTGTTTTGTTATCATTTGTCTGTCTGATTTTCATTTATTATTAGTTATATGTCAATTTATTATCTTTACTATTTACCTGTTTGTTTATTATTTAACTATACCTATGCATTCATTTATGTATTTTATTTGTTATTTACATTATTATAGTTTTCATTTATTATTTTATTATTATTATGATTTTTTCGCATCCGACCTAGATATGGACCAAAAGGTCTCCTGTCGGCATGCTCCGCCTTTGTAATCCTTATGTAAAAGAGTTTGTATACGAGCAGGAAGCCCGTGCTGAGGGAGGATTTGCTGGCTCTGCTATTTCAGGAAGACTGTTTTGTTGGCCGGAGCCAGGATATGACTCGCCCCTTATTCATGAAATATCCCGTTGAATGTACACTCGCATACATGCAACAACTCTCCCTGCGTAGCATAAACACACAAGCATATCGCAAACAAAAGTCGGAATGGACTATGGACTATGGACTATGAACTACGTAGGATAGACCACTCGCTTCTGCGAGATCGGTAGTTGTAGAAAGAGAAGAGATATCTACATGAAAATGAGGAGCTAGTTGTATAAAAAAGAGGGCTATTGCAACCGGGCGATTTTAAGGGTATTTATTACGTGGTGTCGTGGCTTACGAGGGGTGGGCAAGAGACTTGGAGTTGAAGGCTGAAATCAATGCATATAACCGTGAGGTTACTTTAGGGATATTGATTCATCTTAACCTCAACCAACAAAGTTAGAAAGGAAATAATTTTAGCGGTAGGTAAACTAAAATAAGAAGAGTCAGTATGAGAAAAAATAAACATGAAAATAATTTCAGTAAAAGATAAAGTTTATGTACATGTTTGTGCGTATAGGAGTGTTTTTGTTGCAAAATGCTTGTGAGCAGACGCTGGATCCCTACCCACAGGTAAGATTTTGGTTGTAGGAGACAGTCAAATGAGGTTCTTAGACAGAGCTTTCTGCGATAAAGATAGGAAACATAGGACGCAGGTGTGTTTCCCCGGCGCGGGGATAGGAGATTTTAGAGATAGGATTGAACAATGTTTAGTAGGGGAAGGTAAGGACCCTGTTGTTTGCTTAAGTGCCGGGGGTAATGATATAGGTAAGTTAGAGAGTGAGGAATTGTTTGCGCGGTTCCGGGATGCGCTAGACAGGATCAGAAATTAGGGAGGTGTTCCTGTTGTATGTGGAATCCTTCCAAGGCGTAGAGTTGGAGGCATGTGGCATTCCAGGACTATTGCAATTAATTGCAGGCTGGCAAAACATTGTAAGGTCAATGGATGGGCATTTGTCGACAACTGGGACCGCTTTTACGGTAGGAATCATCTATATACAAGGGACGAGGTGCACTTGTCGCCCAGAGGATTTCGTCTCCTTGCTGAATCCCTTGAGCGAGAAGTAGGCATCCTACAGGGTTTTGTCGGGTAGAATACGTGGGAGTAGGGGGGAAGTATCGGAATATAGGTTTACTATGCAAATAGCAGAAGCATAATTAACAAAACTGATTTGCTGCGAGGTAAAGCATGCTTAGAGAATTTCGATATTATAGCTATTACTGAATCCTGGATCAACATGTCTGATAAACATTTCCTTCCGGAAATCGAAATAGAAGGATGTAATTTTTTTTCTCATAAGGATAGGGTTAGCAGGAGCGTGGGAGGTGTAGCAATTTTCGTTAAAGATACAATAAATTGTATTATCAACAATTCGATTAAGGAAGAGGACTGTACGGAATCCATTTGGGTAGAGATTATAGGCAAGAATAAAAAAGTTATTATTGGCGTCTTGTATAGACCTCCTAACCTCAGCACTGAGCAGACTGATCCCCTGATTCATGAAATTCATAGTGCGTCCCAGTACAAAAACGTTGTGATCATTGGATATTTTAATTATAGAAATATTGACTGGGAAACTTTAATAGGAGATCAGAAAACAAAGAAATTCCTTGATGTGGTGCAGGATAATCTCCTAAAATAAGTGATTACCGATCCTACGAGGGGATAAAATACTCTGGACCTAGTTTTAACTAATAATGAGCACATAATGAGTAACGTAATATTGGGAGATAGTCTAGGCTCTAGCGATTATCCAGAAATAAGACTTAATATTATTTGGGAAGAATTAAAATATACGAATAACGTCCAAGTACCAGACTTCAGGAGAGCAAATTTTGACAATATAAAAACCTATTTTAAATTGAATATGAAATGTCATGCGGACATTGTGGACGTTCCGGACATTGCCGAGTCTCGGTGCGTGACCAGGGGTAAGGTCATGGCCAGAGGTCGGGTCGCGAAGGGTAATATGCATACCTTGGGTCAGGTCATTTGGGGACGAGGACTCAACAGACAGGTCAGCGATTTGGATTAAATGTATAGCAATCTAACTGATTTGATTATTAATGCACAAAATACATTTATCCCCCTGAAGTCAATACGGAAAAATTGTAATACTCCCAAATGGATGACAGACAGATTGAAACATGAGTTCGGAATGAAAAGAGGACTTTACGTAAAAAAAAAAAAAAAAAAAAAAAAATAGGGAAACACACCTTAGATCAAGATATAACGAAATGGCAAAGCGGGTTAAAAAGAATACACGTACAGCGAAACGTAATTATGAAATCAAGGTTGCTAGTCAAGCAAGATCCAAGACAAAGGGTTTCTTTCATCTCTATAGAACAAAAGATAAAGAAAGAATAGGACCAATTAAAAACGATGAAAATGTCATGATAGAATCGGAGTGAGGAATTTAACAATTATTTTCTATCGGTGTTTACTAATGAGAGGTTAGACAAAGTACCTGACTGCGATCCGATTTTCAGAGGGGATGAAGAAAGTAGTCTAATATCAGCACTACTAGTAAAGTAGAAGTAGTCAAGCAGATTAAAAGACTTAAAGCTACAAAATCCCCGGGTCCAGACGAAATTTTTCCGAGAACGCTAAAGGAATGTAAATTTAAAATCTGCGACCAGTTAATTGAAATATTTAATAAATCAGTAGACACTGATTTTGTGCCTACTACTTGGAGGCAAGCTAACATTGTTCCTGTTTTTAAGAAGGGAGATAGATCGTCTATATGCAACTACAGGCCAATTAGTTTGACATCGGTTATATTGTTCACATGGTCGGTGATATGGCCAATGAACTTCAATATCTCTAAGTGTAGCGCATTAAACGTAGGGCTACACAACCCCGAATATAGATACAGCTTAGATAACACGCTTTTAGAGGAAACTGAGTACGAGAGAAATTTGGGACTTCTAGTGAGTCAGGAGCTTAAAACCAGGAAACAGTGCATTAGCGCCAGGAATAAAGCTAACAGAGCATTAGGTTTCATTGCTAGGACGGTAACGAATGGAAGTGCAAAGGTAATTATTAAATTCTATCTAGCGATAGTTAGACCCATCCTTGACTATGTGGTACATTTTTATCTCCGTCCCACAGAATGGACATCAATTCACTTTAATCAGTTCGGAGAAGAATGACCAAAATAATACATGGACTCAGAAATTCAGAAATTCAGAAATTTTGCTTAGGCAAATTAACTTACACTCTCTGGAAAGACGCAGAGTGCGGGGTGTTCTAATAGAGGTGTTCAAGTAGATGCAATCAAGGTCATCATATTAAAACAACAGGGCAGGACTCGCAGTAATGGTTATAAACTGGACAAATTTAGATTTAAAAAGGAAATAGGCAAGAATCGGTTTACTAATAGGGTGGTCAACGAATGGAATAAACTTAGTAACCATGTAGTAAGCGCTGAAACTATCAGTTGTTTTAAGAAACGATTAGATAACCTTATGGAAGGGGATGACAAGTGGTGATGGATACGGAACTGCCTAGTGTATTCCTTATGGTCCCTTGCAGTTTCCTTCATTCTTATATTCTTATGTTATATTGTGGGTGTACATACAGCCTGAAAGTTAATAAGCGGGATATCATTATTATCATTATTATTATTATTATTATTATTATTATTATTATTATTATTATTATTATTATTATTATTATTATTATTATTATTATTATTATTATTATTATTATTATTATTATTATTATTATTATTATTATTATTATTATTATTATTATTATTATTATTATTATTATTATTATTATTATTATTATTATTATTATTATTATTATTATTATTATTATTATTATTATTATTATTATTATTATTATTATTATTATTGTTATTGTTGTTGTTGTTGTTGTTGTTGTTGTTGTTGTTGTTGTTGTCGTCGTCATCATCATCATCATCATCATCATCATCATCATCATCATCATCATCATCATCATCATCATCATCATCATCATCATCATCATCATCATCATCATCATCATCATCATCATCATCATCATCATCATCATCATCATCATCATCATCATCATCATCATCATCATCATCATCATCATCATCATTATCATTATTATTATTATTATTATTATTATTATTATTATTATTATTATTATTATTATTATTATTATTATTATTATTATTATTATTATTATTATTATTATTATTATTATTATTATTATTATTATTATTATTATTATTATTATTATTATTATTATTATTATTATTATTATTATTATTATCATCATTATTATTATTATCACTATTATTTTTATTATTATTATTATAGATGGACTCATATCCGTGTTACATAGACAGAACCCAGCACATTGTAACACGTCTGGTAACGATCAGTCAATGTTTTTGTAGAAGGGTAGTTGGCTAGAATTTAATTTTATGAGTTGGATGATTTTAAACAATAGACGCAAAGAAGTTGTATTGTCTCTGTTTACGTCTAAAGTTGATAAACAACCACTTGGGACCAGATTTTAATGCTGGTGTAACGCTAGGTAAACTAAGGCATTTATGCATTGATATAGTGGTTGCTTGAATAAGCTCTATTACTTAAGACGTTTTAACAGTCTCTCTGATTGGAGAAAGGGTGGAGGAGGAGAAAAGTTTAATGGTTCATTGGAGTAAAGTCACGTCCTTAGGGGAGGTACTTAGATGTAATAGTATAGGTCATTGGACTAAGAAAGTCGTGACGTCGGTGCAGAGGTGGCGTATGACATAAACTGAGGATTCCAGTTGGGAGTCCCTTGGTGTAAAATGACAAGTGTTATATTATTCGGGGGGAAAAAAGAGAATTTTTACCTCCGTTTAATTCATTCTATAAAGAAACGTTACTTACTTCCTAAGAAAGATACAGTAAATAACATTACTCAGTAAGACAATGATGAAAAGAAAGTTGAAAGTGAAAGAAGAAATACAAAACCATAGAAGGGAACAGTAAAAAGTAGTAAATCGTAGTCACTACAGTGGTAACGGAGGTGACAGTTTAAAGTGGTGTGCACCTAGGGACGTAACGAGAGAAATGAAACGCTTCCGAAGAGTGCATCAATCTACAGGACTTAGTGCAAGATACTGCTACGAGTGTTCGGGTACGCCAATCTACAGTGCACGCAACCACAACCACACAGTACATAATCACAACCACAATCACAACCACAACCACAACCACGTACCCACGCGTATGCTGATTCCAAGAGACAAGGCGAGGAACAAGGGAGACGAGCTACTTCTACGAATAAACGAAGGACTACGTGAGGGACAAGGAAGACGTGGCTAATGTACGTGTGAAAAACAAAAATATGTGGAGGAAGCCTACGAGGAGGTAGTCGATTCAAATCGACTTTGAAAACACCGAAGATATGACTACAGATCACATGGTCGGTGAAATGCCAAATGAACTTCAATATCTGTGTAGCGTCTTAAAGGTAGGGCTGCACAACCCCGAAAACAGATACAGCTTAGATAACACACTTTTAGAGAAAACTGAGTGCGAGAGAGACTTGGGAGTTCTAGTGAGTCCAAACCTTAAAACCAGGAAACAGAGCATTAACGCCAGGAATAAAGCAAACAGAGAATTAGGTTTCATTACTAGTAGGTTAACGAAAAGAAGTGCAGAAGTAATTATTAAACTCTATCTAGCAATAGTTAGACCCATCCTTGACTATGTGGTACAGTTTTGGTCTCCGTTTTACAGAATGGACATCAATTCACAAGAATCAGTACAGAGAAGAATGACCAAAATGATACATGGTCTCAGAAATTTGCCTTATGAAGAGAGGCTTAGGCACCTTAACTTACACTTTCTGGAAAGACGGAGAAAGCGGGGTGATCTAATAGAGATGTTCAAGTGGATCAAAGGCTTTAACAGGGGTAATGCAAACAAGGTCATTATATTAAATGAACAGGGTAGGACTCACAGTAATGGATTGAAACTGGACAAATATAGATTTAAGAAGGAAATAGGCAAGAATTGGTTTATTAATAGGGTGGTCAACGAATGCAATAGACCTATTAACCATGTAGTGAGCGCTTAAACTATCAGTTGTTTTAAGAAAGAATTAGACAACTTTATGGATGGGGATAACAGGTGATGATGGATACGGAGCTGCTTGATGTAGGCCTTATGGTCTCTTGCAGTCTCCTTCATTATTATGTTCTTATATACACGTAATTTACGTCATGGGTCTCATACCTCGAATGTCAATATTCCCAAATTCACAGGTGAGGAAAACACCTTGGGAGTTAATAGGTTTTTCAGTTTGATCGACACTTTAGTTGTCACTAAAAACATAACAAATGAAAAAAAAATGAAAAAAAGGAATTTTAAAAGAAAATGTTGATCCTGAGAAGGGTAGAGCTAGCCTTATAACAAATGTCTAGGAAATGGAAGATATCAACCAATATGAAGCTTAAAAGAAGGCATTCATTATAAATTCCGAGTCAAAGTGTGATCAGAATCCTACCAGGTCTTTGGTTGGAATGATAAAGTAATAACAAGTTAATCAGACACAGAATATTAAGCAAATTAGACAGATTGTCTAAGGACATGAATTTTGTATTGAATGATTCAGATTGGATAGAAAGATCAGGTGACAAAATGAAAGCTTCTCAGGTAACAAAATTAATTTGATATGCATTGTTAACAAACAGCTCTGACGAAATAAGGGCAGAAAAGCTGTAAAAAGATCTTAAGGTTAACACAGAGTTAGGGGAGGTATATTATCTTCTTCAAGGTTATAAAGATTCTAAAGCAATTAGTCCAAATGTGATGACAATGTTAATGCAACAACAGAAAAAAAACTAGGAACTCTAGGAGTGATTATAGAAATAGAGAATCTGAACAAAGAGCTAGAAGTACTTTAAAGAATGCTAGAATAGAATGTTATAACTGTAATACCTGGGGGCATAAAGCACAATGAAAATATTTGTAGAAATTGCAAATATAAAGGTCATGATTAATATGATTGTAGAAACCCACCTTTCTGTTTGTATCATCAGAGGATTGGACATAGAACACAGGAGTGTAGGAAATAATTTTCGTATGCACCCCGAAACAAGAAGAAAACCCCCAGACACAACATAAAACAACACTACAGAGCAAACCATAGAAATACACAGATATTTTTGTGCTAGGGATAAGAGTGATAGAAGGGTGAAAGAAAACCCCAACATCAAAGATAGTTGTAAACTGACTATAACAATTGAAAGGACTTCTCTAGGAACATTCATTGCGGTTAGAGTGGTTAATAAACATATTGAAATATTTATTGATACAGGATCTGTAGTTGATGTTAAAACTAATAGATTTTTAAACCAATTGAAACCAGGAATGAAAATCTTGGAACCAATCCATGACTCATTGCAAGGAGCAACTAAAAATCAGTCAAAAACATTAGGTAAGGTTGAATTAAAATTCATCTTATATCAAAATGAGCATCTGCACTGTTTTCACAGGATATTTACTGATAGTATTTGCAACTATGAGAACACAGATCATGGTCATATGTCCTACTGAGTTAGGGATCTTAGTGAAATCACAGTTAATCCCATTTTTAAATCAACCAGATTTATAGCCAGTGACAGTAATTAATGAATCTCTAGAAATAAATAGAAAATATAACAATCATATTTTAGATAACGAGGCAGAGCGGTACAGAGCAACAGAAAATAAAGTCTCACATAGTGAACCCAAATCAGATGTTCAAGAAATCATAGAAAATACTAATTCATCAACTAAAAATGATGCTTTGCTAATTGTGGAAGGTGCCGTAATTAAGTCGACATTATTACACTCCAGAGCAACTAACAGGGTAGGAGTACAGTTGAAAGGATTCACTGTAGATTCTGAAATTTTAACCACCCCAGATTCAATTAGACTGAAATGTTTGAAATTGGACTCAAATAAGAACATGGTAGTGATTAGTACTTTGTACAAAACCCATTAAGATCTTAAATGAGAGTACTGAAGAGGTGGAATTACCAATGTCATCAATCTATACAATTCAAGCAGAAACAGAGTTGGGAAAGGAATGCAAGAATCAATTAGAACTTACTAGTTGTCCTGAGTTGTAAGATAGCTTAGTTGCTTTGCTCTTGAAGCACAATAAAGTAATTGCTTTGCCGGGGGAAACACACAGGCATGGTCTTTCACTGGGATCTTTGTGTTATTTATTTCAAGGGGCATGTTCGTGATTGTTCTGTTGGTTTGCATGCAGCAGATGTACACAGCTTTGCATTTGGACTCGCTGGTCTTAATGCGCTACTGTTGCTCTCACGTGTGTGCCCCGTCTAGTATGTTTTGCATTACGTGTAACGCTCCCTGCAGCGTTTTGTGTTTGCTTATGTGATTAGTGTCATCCGCATATGGAGGAGTAAGAGCTCGGTTGCGTGGGAAAGCCGGCTCTGGCAGGTCATTCGTACATAGATTTATAGAGCGAAAGCGATACTCCAGCCTTCAGCACAAAAGGTCGAGACAGATAGCCCCGCCACTTTATTCTTATTGTCTCGTCGTCCAGGTAGTTGTAGAGCAACCTAGTGAACGGCAGGGCAAAGTTGAAGTTGTGGTACAATTTGACCAACAGTTGGCAGATAGGACTGATTAAAGATTATTAGTATGGTTTGGACACCTGAAAATAATTAGTGATAGAAAAATAGTAAAAGAGGTGTGGCATGCAGAGGTGGGGGAGAGAAATTGAGGGGACAACCGAGGATGAGATGGATGGATGGGGTGAAGGGGGGGTTGAGTAAGAGGGTAATGTCTGTTGAGCAAGGAAGGGAGAAGGCAGGGAATAGGGATAAGTGGAGAGTGACTGTGTATGGATTATACTGTTATACAAGGAGGGGAGGGATGGGGGATGCGCGGGTAGGAGATGCTGATGTTTGAATGATATTTAGACTCAGCCCGAAGTGATTTCTCGCCGTCTTTTCTTCTTCTGTATGAGGGGACGAAGAGAAGGGGTCACCGATTAAGTGAAGCGGCCTTGCTGTGCATGTACTGTATCTTGTTGCATTGCGTTTGCCCTAGGGCAGTTGCCGGATGCAGGGATTTCCATGAGGAACTGAGATGGGAAGGGAGGAAAGGGTGGTGGAAGGGAGTAAAATGTGTGAGAGTAGGTACGTGCCTTTGACTTAGCTATCTCCCTTAAAAGAGGGAAAAGCTCTTGGTATACAGATAGGTAGAAGAGACCAAATTCTATTTTTAGTTTTCAGGAAACTATATATATATGTATGTATGTATGTATGTATGTATGTATGTATGTATGTATGTATGTATGTATGTATGTATGTATGTATGTATTTATGTATGTATGTATGCATGCATGTATGTATGTATGTATGTATGTATGTATGTATGTATGTATGTATGTATGTATGTATGTATGTATGTACAGTATGTATGTATGTATGTATGTATGTATGTATGTATGTATGTATGTATGTATGTATGTATGTATGTATGTATGTATGTATGTATGTATGTATGTATGTATGTATGTATGTATGTATGTATGCTTGTATATCTGTTCGTGGGTCAATATGAGTGGTGACACATCTGCATAGGCGACAGAAAATCCAAAATGTATTACTTCACGAATGCCAGCACAGCTGCCATGTTATAAAACGAAAGCCAATTTTACTGACTAAGTGCAGAAACATATTCCTTTACTCTCACTATCACCCACTTATTTGCATTTTAGGATTACTTACGTCGTTATGAACTCTTTTACTGCTATTCTCGGTTTGTACATTTATTTTTTGCTGCTATCAGGCGATTCGTTGGATGAAAATTTTATTATCGTGTGAAAGTATACGACCTCCAGCTGTTTATCATAATCTAGTAATTTGTTCTAGCTGCCATAAGACGCTTCTATTCAGGCAAGGAATATTTTCCGTAAAATGGTTGGGTTTGATATGATTCCTTATTTGGCTGAATGAAAAATATATTGTTATTATCGGTGTCACTGACCATGCTTGTGGAACGAATTCTCGATCCCTTGCAAACAAATAGATATATTGTGCATATGCATAGATATGAATAAACAGTATGTAGTGTCGTCATTTTTTTTCGGGGATGTCAATTGCTGAATGTCGTGAACAGCATATTCTAAACGATAAGACCGTATTTGATAACACAGCTACACAACTGGTTAAGCCTACGTTATTGCCTTATTCCAATTATCATTCTTAGATTCTTAGGTCTTCTAGAAAGATGAGATGTGGTAATCGTCAAACAACTTCATGCAGCTGAGTAGGAGACCCCGGCGTAAATAGATTCTTACAGTCAATCAAGATCTCGTTCACCAGGCACCCTCCACTCAGCTGAGTTCATTTAGGTATTGCAATGGTCAATATTTATGTATTTCAACACAATATTGTCTACATCTGTGGTCCCCTTTCACCACAGTGTTATCGTCTCTAAATGCCGTCTTTCTTTCGTGCATTTACTTTCTTATGTACGTCTCTCACTTTCTACTTTCCTTTCACCACTGTCTTTGTTACGTATGATAGTCACTCACAATTTTAGTCAGAAGGCTCTGGGCTTTCGATCATCCGACTTAGTCGAGTTCTACTTAGTATTATATTATGTGTAGGAGAGGGAAATTAAATAGAGCTTAGTTTTTCTTTCCTTTCTTCCCGAATATTACTACACCTGATTTTTTAATTTACACCAAGGAACTCCCGTCGGGAATCCTCAATTTGGGTACTATGTCAGTTCTGCAATGACGTCATGATTTCTTTGGTCCAATGATCTTTAATTTTAGATTTATGAACCTCCCCTAAGGATATGGTATTATTATCGTGAACCAATTGATTTTTCTTCCTCTGCACCCCTTCTCCAATCAGAACAGCTGTTACAAACCTCGCATGCAATACTGCTTACTCAAGCAATCTATAATTCAATGTACACTGATTTAATTTACATATTGTTACATCAGCATACAAATGAACATTACACAGCAATGAAATCGGGTCCCCGGCAAATGTTTGTAAACATTAGACAGAGAACAAGCCTGTGCAATTCCTCGCCTTTTCGCCTTCGGGTATTATGTAAATACATAAACTATAAAAAACATAACACTCATCATCTACCACTCCACCCACTTGTCTACCAACCTCTTACAATATTGAAAGATCTAAGTTGTATGTCACCTTAAGAGGGGGCTGCTTTTATATATAAAAAATAGTATTATATTTTGTTATAACAACCAACGTAATCGATAAACATCCGTTTTAATACCAACATTTAAAGAAGAATGGAAATTTAGCGCACATATATAACTATCGCAAAAATCCATTTCATTCCCAGGGAATAATTCCAGAGGCCATCATAAACTCTAGAGGACAGATATTCGTCCCAGGCTATACGATCTATCACCACATAATTATTACACTGAGCGTGCAACTACGACGGTTTTTTTTTTCTACGCATAGTAATTCAATATAAAACTTTGTCTACTGAAAATGATTCTCACTGTGAAGCTCACAAACTTGGGTAGTTAGAATTATAGTCTTTATATAGTCTAGAATCTAAATATACGAGACTACAGCTCAAAATACACAGCATGTACATATGGAACACAAAGTTGTGCAGCCAATAATGGAGAACTCATTTTTGTTTCAAAGCCTCAGGAATATTCCCTTCTTATGGACACTCCAAACTTCAGTTGTTTGTTGCAAAAAGGTATGAGATGACATACACTCACTTTCCAAAGACACTCTTTTGTCTTCAATATTAAGCTATTTGTGTCATATAATGCATAATTTCTTTCATTTACGTGTATGATCATATATAAGTACAAATAAACCAATTGCTATACCAAATAAGCAATTCCACATATAATAGACAGAGAATAAAGCACTTCTTGTAAACATATCACATATTTACATTATTACATACACATGTGTGTGCATCCTTCTTGTGTACCTGTGTCTTTGTTCTTACGAGAGCAAGCGTGTGCAAATGTGTATGTCTTGTGTGCGTGCATGTATGTGTGTGTGTGTGTGTGTGTGTGTGTGTGTGTGTGTGTGTGTGTGTGTGTGTGTGTGTGTGTGTGTGTGTGTGTGTGTGTGTGTGTGTGTGTGCGTGTGTGTGTATGCGTGTGTTTGTGTGTGTGTGTGTGTGTGTGTGTGTGTGTGTGTGTGTGTGTGTGTGTGTGTGTGTGTGTGTGTGTGTGTGTGTGTGTGTGTGTGTGTGTGTGTGTGTGTGTGTGTGTGTGTGTGTGCGCTTGATGCACCATGGTCTTGGATCACGTGTTGTACTCGTGATTGACAGCTATTTCCCTTTCCGGAGAAAGCTCAGACCTCATAAATGACCGGTCTATGGGTATTCCTTTGACCTTATAAGCACACACACACACACACACACACACACACACACACACACACACACACACACACACACACACACACACACACACACACACACACACACACACACACACACACACACACACACACACACACACACACACACACACACACACACACACACACACACACACACACACACACACACACACACACACACACACACACACACACACACACACACACACACACACACACACACACACACACACACACACACACACACACACACACACACACACACACACATACACAATGATGTTGGTGTAGGATTGGGTGCAGGGGATATGCATATATATTGTGTAAACAATAAAGATAGAATTTTATGTTGGTTACACATGTGCACTATGGTTAGTGTGAATAAAGCTGTATTTATGTGTCTGGTCTCTTCACCTTTAAGGACCCCAGGCAACTGTCGATGGCAATACGCGGAGACCCTAGAATCGAGGAGTTAGGCTCCTGAGGACTTGGCAAGCGGACCTAGTCATTATAGGTAGGTCTGTTACACAAAATGTAAGTAATATGTCGTGTAGCTGGATAAAGGCAGACTGCCTAGCTGTGCTTACATCATAAATGTCGTTTTCAGATTAAATCAGAACAAATGCAATAAGCCTGAACGATTTGCTCACGTGAGGCCATGTGCCAATTTCGTATCGGGAATGCTGATTAAAGGTAGAGGATATGCTTTTGTTAACATATATAAATTCAATTTATTTTGAACGGTTCAAAATAAGTTGACAACGACGCTGTAATCGAATTCAGGTGAACATGACACATAAAATTAAATGTAAGAGGCTGGTAGATAAGTAGGCAGATAGAGGGGTAGGTGGCAATAAGTTCATTTTTTCGAGTTGGATGTCTTGAAAACAGTGGCTGCAAAGGAGTTGCGGAGTTGCAAAAACTCGGTCACCATCAAAAGTTTATAAATAACAGCTAGGGTACATATCTTAATGCTGTGGTGACAATATATAAAATAGGCCATTCAGCTTCGATGTTGAGATTGCTTGTGTAAGCAGTATTGCTTAAGACGGTGTAACAGTCTTTTTGATTGGAGAAGGGTGGAGGAGGAGAAATATTCTATTGGTACACGAGAGAAAAGTCACGCCCTTAAGGGGAGGCACTTATTTGTAACCGTCAATATTATTGAATGAATTAAGTAGTGACGTCGGAACAGAGATGGCTTAGTGATTGGATTGGGGATTCTAGGCGGGAGTCCTCTGGGGTACCTAAGAAAATGACGTTGTAGAGGTTTAATGAAGAAAAGAAGAAAAACTATACCTCCGTCTTAATTCACCGCATCAAGAAACATTAATTATATAGAAACAATGAGAACTGAAATGAAAGTGATGGGGTCGACAGTGGCGGCAGCTAGGGATGAACCTCCGAAGTAATTACAAGACCGGTGCGTGCAGCAAACTACAAGACTGAGTGCAAGATAAGTCTACTAGTGTACGGTTACACCAATCACAAACACAACCGCAACCACAACAACGCGTATGCTAAATCCAAGGGACCGACAAGACGAGGAACGAGGGGACGAGCCACTACTAGCAACTACTACTACGAATGAGCGAGGTACAGCGAGCTACGAGGTACAAGTGGACGAACCACTACGAGCAACTAATACTACGAGTGAACGAGGTATAGCAAGCTACGGGGAACGAGGGGATGAGCCACTACAAGCAACAGTGAACATGGACTAACGAGGGACGGCGAGGCTGATGTACGTGGGGGCAGACAAGTCAAATCGACTTTGAAAACACTGAAGGTATTACTAACACTAATGTATTAAGACATGAGGTTCATAGCTCGAATATCAATATTCCCAAATTCACAGGTGATGCAAACACCTTAGGAGTTAATAAGTTTCTCAGCTTGATTGACATATTAATTAATTATTAGTACAAATATAGCAGATAAAAAAAGGAAAATAGAAACTTAAAAAAAAAAATAATGTAGACCCTGAAAAGGGTAGAGCTAGGCTTATAATAAATTCCCAGCAAATGGAAGATATCAACCGATATGAAGCTTATAAGAAAGCATTCATTAAACATTTTATGTCAAAGTGTGATCAGGATCCTATCAGGTCTTTGGTTAGAATGATAAAGGAAGTAAAAACAAGTGAATCGGACACATAATACTTAGCAAGATTAGACAGATGATCTAAGAATATGAATTCTATCTTGAAAGATTCAGATTGGATAAAAAGATCTAGTGACAAAATGAAAGTTTCTCAGGTAATCAAATTAATCATATTTGGCTTGCTAACAAACAGCTCAGGTGAATTAAAGACAGAAAAGATGTATAAAGATCTCACAAGGGAACTATGAATTTAGGGGAGGTAGACTATCTTCTTCAAGGGTACAATGAATCTAAAGTAATTAGTGATGACAGTGGGACAACAAAAATAAACTAGGAGCTCTAGAAGAGATTATAGAAAAAGAAAATCTGAAAATAGAGTTACAAGCACTTCAAGGGATACTATAGTTATATATTACAATTGTAATACTTAGGGGCATAAAGGACAAGACTGCTATTATGGGACTATTTATAGAAATTACAAATATGAGGGTCATGATGAATACCATCGTAGAAACCTACCTTTCTGTATGCATCATCAAAGGATGGGACATAAAACACATGGATGTAGAAATTTTCGTATGCACCCCGAAACAAGAGGAAAAACCCCAGACACAGAATAAAACAATACTACAGAACTCCCCATAGATATGCACCCAGATGGTATTGTGTTAGGAATAAGAGTGATAGAAGGGTGAAAGAAAACCCCAACATCATAGATAGTTATTAACTGACAATTACAATTGAAAGGACTTCTGTAGGACCTCTCATTGCGGGTAGAGTGTTCAATAAACCTATTCAAATATTCATTGATACAGATCTGTAGTTAATGTTATAACTAGTCGAGTTTTAAACCAATTAAAACCAGGAGTAAAAATCTTGAAACCAAGCAATTATTTATTGCAGGGAGTAACAAGAAATTAGTAAAAAAAAAAATAACATTAGATAAGGTTAAAATGATCATGTGCACATTCCAGTGATAGTTGTATAAGAATCTCTTTTTCCAGAAATTTTATTGATAGCATTTGCAACTATGAGAAAAGAGAACATGATCATATGTCCTGCTGACTTAGGGATCTTAGTGAAATCACAGTTCATCCCATTTTAAATCAACCAGTGTAGGAGAGAGGCCAATCGTAGAGTATGGGTTCCAATATATTTGACGTTTCGCCCAGCAGGGCTTCTTCAGAAATAACACAGTTGAGAAACATTTTACTCCTTATATAGCCCAAGCTTGCGGGGAGAAACAAACATAAAAATGGTCTATACACAATTTGCGCAAATTGCTTGTTACTTGGTTATTAAAATTCCTAATGGTTTATTTATTGCAAAAAATCCACTGTTCTGATTTATATTGTCAATGAGGAATATAAACGCAGATTCAAAACATCTACGTTTCATTGTATGGTTTTCATATTTTATAATCTTGGAATTATTCCAGTCAGCATTGTGGCCTGTATCGAATCTATGTTTAACAATGACATTATTGATATTATATATTTTCATATCATATTTATGTTTGGTTTGTGTAGTTTGGGAAGACCATATATATATGTTGGGAAATGGACTTTCGGTAGAAGGTGTAACATACTTTTCCCTCCAGGAGCATTCGAAAGAATGTTTCTAGCACATTTAATTGCTTCCAACATATTATTTTTGTAAATAGTTTCACTAATCATTTCATATGTATTTGTGTTCTTAAGCAAAGTTTCCATGTTTGTGTTGTATGTAGATTTGTATAATATAATTATACCGCCACCCTTGTCTTCAATGCTTCTGGAGGGAAAAGTATGTTACACCTTCTACCGAAAGTCCATTTCCCAGCATACATATATGGTCTTCCCAAACTACACAAACCAAACGTACCACTTCGTCCAATTGTTTCTGGAGTAGGTAGTTTACTGCACCAACTAGCAAGAAAATTAGCCAAAACAATCTCTGGCAAAGTAGGCACCATTAGTGGTAAAAATCTTAAACATTCTGCTTATCTTATTAATAGGATTAAAATATAAGTATGAAAAATAAGCAGATGGCAATCTTTGATATAGGATCGTTATTTTCCAATGTACCAACTAAAAAAGCCATTGAGGTGTTAACCAATGTATTGTCTGAACATGATGAGATACCTGTACCTGTTTGTGATTTTATCAGACTAGTGAACCTTTGTATTTTAAAATGTTGTTTTACTTTTAGTGATAATTATTACAGACAGACAGCAGGTTTACCAATTGGTTCCCCACTAAGCCCAGTGCTGGCGAACTTGTTACTAGAACTTTTAGAAAATACCAGTTTTAGCAACATTGTTCCTAGAGTTAGTTTGGCTTAGATACGTCGACGATGTGCTTATAATAGCTCCTCGTAGGTTAGATTTGAGTAGGATTCTAAATCAGTTAAATCTTGTAGAAGATAGTATCAAGTTTACAGCAGAATATGAAACTAACAACATGTTGCCCTATCTTGATACCCTTTTAATATGAGACGGAAACAATATAAAGTTTGAAGTTTTTAGAAAAAAGGAAAATAATAATGATTATGTACATTTTTACTCTAATACGGATAAGAAAACCAAAATGGAGATTATCATAGGTTTTTATCTTCGAGGCTTAAGAATACGTTCGGAGGAGTATTTGGATGAGGAATTTAATAAAAAATTTAACGCTTTTACTGAACTAAAATATCCTCCTTATTTTATCCTAAAAGCCAAGAAGAAAGCTAGAATTATTCATAAAAGAGTAGGAAAAATAAAAGAAGAATATACAAAGAGGATCATATTACCTAATACCTCAGTTGCAGACAATATTTCCCCATTATTAAACAAGGCTGGTGTTAATGTTGTTAAAACCAGTTCGGTAACAGTTGGCAATCTTATTAAAAGCAGAAATAAGAGCAGGGAAAATATTAGTCAAGCAGGTGTTTACTGTGTGCCATGTCTAGGTTGTGAAAAGGTTTATATTGGTGAGAGTTTCCGTGGTATTGATAAGAGATTATTAGAACATAAATATGATATGAAAATATACAATATGAATAATGCCATTGTTAAACATAGATTCGATACAGGCCACAATGCTGACTGGAATAATTCCAAGATTATAAAATATGAAAACCATACAATGAAACGTAGATGTTTTGAATCTGCGTTTATATCCCTCATTGACAATATAAATCAGAACAGTGGATTTTTTGCAATAAATAAACCATTGGCAATTTTAATAACCAAGTAACAAGCAATTTGCGCAAATTGTGTATACACCATTTTTATGTTTGTTTCTCCCCGCAAGCTCGGGCTATATAAGGAGTAAAATGTTTCTCAACTGTGTTATTTCTGAAGAAGCCCTGCTGGGCGAAACGTCAAATATATTGGAACCCATACTCTGCGTTTGGCCTCTTTCCTATAGTGCTGTTAGAGTCGTTGCTGCTTTTAGTCTTAAATCAACCAGACTTAAGGCCAGTCACAGGAATCAAAGAATCCCTAGAAATAGATGGAAAAGGTAACATTTATATTTAGATAATGAGGCCGGGTGGTCCAGACCAACAGAAAGTAATGTCACATATAGTGAACCCAACTCAGATGTTCAAGAAATCCCATAAATTACTAATTCATGAACTACAAATGAAACCTTGTGGC
The DNA here is from genome assembly GCF_046742065.1 of Oratosquilla oratoria. Classification (NCBI taxonomy): domain Eukaryota; kingdom Metazoa; phylum Arthropoda; class Malacostraca; order Stomatopoda; family Squillidae; genus Oratosquilla; species Oratosquilla oratoria. The sequence continues at coordinate 3,862,982 of NC_134779.1, forward strand.
GTAATTAACTCGATATTATTACGCTCCAGAGCAATTAACAGGATTGAAGTGGAGTTGAAAGGAGTTACTGTAGACTAAAATTTTAACCATCCCAGAATCAATTAGATTAAAAGGTATGAAATTGGACTCAGGGATTTGTAAGTCAAATAAGAACATGGTAGAAATATTAGTGGTCAGTACTTTGAATAAAGACATAGTCTTAAGAAAAGGTACACAAATAGGATGTTTCCAAGTGTTACCAAAACCCATTAAAGTTTTAAATGAGACTACTGAGGAAGTGAAATGATCCAATTTCATCAATCTGTTCAGTTCAGGAAGAAACAGATTTGGGAAAGAAATACAAGAATAAACTAAAACCTACTAGTTGCCCTGAGCTGGATGAAAGCTTAGTTACTTTGCTCGTGAAGCACAATAAAGCAATTGCTTTCCCGGGGGACGTTTTAGGCAAAACAATTGTTCTAAAACATCAGATCAAATTAAAACCATGAAATCAACCTATTTATATACCTGCCTACAGAATACCACACTCTAAATTAGAATTTGTAGATAAACTGATTAATGAAATGTTATCGCAGGATATTATTGAACATAGTAAAAGTGAGTGGAACTTTCCTTTGATTCTGGTGCCAAAATCAGATGGTATCATGCATCCAGTTATTGATTATAGGGAAATGAATAAGCATACCATACGTGGCAGATTACCATTACCAGAGATAGGGGACATTCTTAGAAGTTTGGGAACTGAGAATATGTATTCTAGCACTATAGATATCAAATCTGATTTTGGGTAAATAAAATTGCATGAAGGCTCACGAGAGTTCACAGCATTTTCTACTCCATTGGGATACTATGATTTCAAACGAAGGCCATTTAGGTTATGTAATAGTCCATTAGCTTACATGAAATTAATGAGTACAGTTCTAGATAGGTTGTTAGGAAACACTGCCAGTGTACTTCTAGATGATATTTTAATAGTTTCCGAAACAGCGGCTGAGCACTTTAAGAAATTAAATTTTATATTCTCAAGAGTAGTTGAAGCAGGATTGAAAGTGAAACTTGAAAAATTTAATTTTTTACAGGATTGTGTTATTTATTTGGAACATAAGATAGACAGGCATGGACTTAGTACAGTAGATTCAAAGGTTGAAGCAGTAAAGAATTTTCCCATTCCAAACGATGTAGAAAAAGTTGGAAGTTTCTTGGGTTTGACAGGATATCTCTATTACTAAAAATCTGTGACCGGATCGGTTTTCCCAATCCGTCAGAACCCGGCAGAATGCGGACACGCTGACCCCTGTCCGAGAGTAAAGGTCTATTCGATTTTTTTTGGCAGGGCCCGACGTGATATCAAGGGCACGTGTACATTCAACCTGTGAAAGATGCCTGAAACTTCAGCAGTAATGAAACGAAGAAACCGCCATTTTTGGAAATGGGTTACAGAAACGAAAAAAAAATAACAAAACAGCACCTGTCGAAAAACAAAAAGCAAGTTGTGTTTTTAAAACGAGAACATGCCGCTAAATTTCCAACGTTATATCAAACTTGCAAGGATTTCTCCATCAAGGAATCAATAAAGTCATTTCATCGTAAATTTTTGTTGTCTTATAAATAAAAAGCGGTTTCGTGTCTGTCTGTCTGTCTGTCTGTCTGTCAGACTTTTTTCTCGATTCGATCGATCGACTAATTTCGATTTCGACGACTCAACCTTGAGCCGTGGACGATCATCGTTAGGCCATGGACGCTCATCGTTGAGTCATGGACGATCATCGTTGAGCCCTGAACGCTCATCGTTTTGCAATGGACGATCATCGTTGAGCCGTGGACGATCATCGTTGAGTAAAGAACGATCATCGTTAAGCCATGGTGTCGAAGTTCTCGAAGCTGCCGAAGTTCTCGAAGGTGCCGAAGTTCTCGAAGGTGCCGAAGTTCTCGAAGGTGTCGAGGTTCTCGAAGTTCTCGAAAGTGCCGAAATTGTCGAAGGTGCCGAAGTTCTCGAAGGTGCCGAAGTTCTCGAAGGTGCCAAAGTTCTCGAAGGCGCCGAAGTTCGCAAAGGCGCCGAAGTTCTCGAAAGTGCCGAGGTTCTCGAAGGCGCCAAAGTTGTCGAAGGTGCCGAAGTTCTCGAAGGTGTTGAAGTTCTCGAAGCGAAGTTCTCGAAGGTGCCGAAGTTCTCGAAGGTGCCGAAGCTCTCGAAGGTGCCGAAGTTCTCGAAAGTGCCGAAGTTCTCGAAGGTCTGGAAGGTCTCGAAGTTCTGGAAGGTCTCGAAGTTCTGGAAGGTCTCGAAGATCTCGAAGTTCTTGGTGTTCGTATTTCTTCCGAGGTTGTAGAAAATTTCAAGAAGCACTATTACGCAGGCTACAACAATTTTTGTGGTAATGGTGGAAGAGGACACAGGCAATACCAGTTGTACTATTTAGAGCGTAGGTTCAAGACATTTAAAAGAAAGTACCCCAATCGTGGTTAAGGCTGCACGTTGGACACAATGCCTCTGCCCGTTTCCAGGGGCGCCGAAACGGAGAAATGATCATTCGTATTTGGACCTATACTTTTATTATGACAGAGACCAACAATTAAAGATTAGAACTACCCGTGTAACACGAAAGCGAAGCGAGCGATCCGCGCAGCGGGTCTTGCCGAAGGCTAAGCACCCCTGGCGTAAGCCAGGTGCTTGTTATATGAAATTTATCCAAGGATATGCTCATATAGGTAATCCATTAAGTTCTTTGTTGAGGAAAGACTTGAAGTTCATGTGGGGACCTGCACAACAGCAAAATTTTGTCAAGTTGAAGGATGAACTTACGAGTGCTCCAGTTTTAACATTTCCAGTTATGATAATGAGCTCATTCTTTGCACTGATGCATCTGACATAGGATTATGAGGTATACTGATGCAAGAGAGAATTGGACTTTGAAACCAATAGCTTACACATCTAGACTTTGTAATAGCCCAGAGAGAAACTACTCTATAACAGAAAGAGAAACCTTAGCAGTGATATATTCATTAGAAAGTTTTAGAGATATAATACTTGGATATCCAATCAGAGTGTGGACTGATCATAGAGCTGTTCAAAACTTATTTAATCATAGCTCAGGGGCAAGAGAAAAATGGAACTTTGAAACCTATAGCTCACACATCTAGACTTTGTAATAGCGCAGAGAGAAACTACTCTATAACAGAAAGAGGAGCCTTAGCAGTGATATATTCATTAGAAAGTTTTAGAGATATGATACTTGGATATCCAATCAAAATGTGGACTAATCATAGAGCTATTCAAAACTTATCTAATTATAAGATACTTAGGGGCAGACTAGCAAGATGGCTTACAGTTATTCAGTGCTATGAGGTTAAGTCTAAATATAATCCGGGTAGAAAGAATGTTGCAGCACATGCACTTTTTAGAAACATTACCCAACCAACGAGAGGGTTGATAAATTTTGTTTGTAGTATACATGTAGATGAGATAGTAACCTTAGATGAGGAAATGCTAATAGGGGAACAGAGGGATGATAAGATATGCAATTCATTAGCCCTGTATTTGATTAACCAAAGAGTAAATCCTCCAAAACTACCAAAACGGTTTAAGATAGAGGAAATTCATTTGACAAATGAACTTCAGTATAGAAAAACATTTGAAATTGCGAAAGATATTTCTAGAGGCCCAGTGAATCAGTTGGCAATACCACAAATTCTTGTAAAAGATATATTGAAGTTATTTCATGATAGTGATTGTAGTTCATATTCAGGGAAGGATAAAACTTATAGACAAGCACAAGTTAAATACTTTTGGCTAGGTATGAGGAAAGATATATATGATTATATAGAAAAATGTGCTAAGGTGAAAGAAAATACACCAAAACCTGTTCCTAGGTTAATGTATACCATTCCAAGGAAACCATGGGAAAGAGTTCACATAGATACATGGAGTTACCTATGTCTAAGAATGGATATATATATGTATTTGTTGCCATTGATTATTTTTCAAGATTTTGTATTGTACAGCCCATTCCAATTAAGAAGGTTGAACCAATTGCTTCGGTAATCTAGGGAAGTATCAATTAATCACTTAGATTATATGAAGAAGGTTAGGATATAATTTGATAATGAAGATACATGTGACACACAGTGTATTAGATTAAAAACAAAACAAAACAAAAAACACTAAACCCAGAAGAGCATAGGGAATATGTTGATAATGTCGTACGGGAATTGAATATTAATCTTGATACATTTTGTAGATGAAGACTGCAATAATTATTGTAAATTGTATGGTGCTTGATTGTGATGGGAGACTGAACTACTTGATGTCAAGTAGAGATACTACCTAGAGCATGATCAGTTATGAAGACTTGGACCTTGCCAATACATACGGACAATACAATTAAGTATTGAACTATTTTATTTAATGAAGCATTGAAAATTCTTATCCAGTGTAAGTCCTAGACAAAAAGTGAAATAATTGTGTGTTAAACATAAATTGAAATTCAGCCAGCAAGACACTCTACTATGCTATGCATGTAACCTTCATAACATATTGCCTATCTTTGAAAAGATGGAGACATTTTCCATTGATATCTAATGTTCTTAATCAAAGAAGTGAGTTTTGTAAATCTATCTAACATTGAATTTATAGCTGTATTGAAACTATTTTGTATTATGTTTTTGTTGTTTCTGACATTTTATGCTACTGACATATTTCTGTATGATTTGTTTTCTTTTTGATGCTTATTTCTTTGAAATGTTGTATGTGTGACATATGTTTTGATGATACCATTTATTTTGCCATTTTATGTAGAGGTATCTTAGATATTTAGCTTTTTGTATATGATAATTTTCGAAGTATACAGTATATTGGCGAGCCCTCTAAAAGGGTAGTACAGGATGATTGGTTGGGACGACCAAGAGTAGCTGCCGAACGCTGTAGGAGGCTGGTAGATAAGTAGGTAGATAGAGAAGTAGGTGGCGAGAAGTTCATTTCTGCGAGTTGGAAGTCTTGAAAACAGTGGCCGCGAAGGAGTCGCGGAGTTACATAATCTCGCTCACCGTCTAAAGTTTATAAATAACAGCTAGGGTACAGATTTTAATGCTGAGATGACAATATGTAAACTAGGCCATTCCGCTTCAATGTTGAGATTACTTGTGTAAGCAGTATTGCTTAAGACGGTGTAACAGTCTTTCTGATTGGAGAAGGGTGGAGGAGGAGAAATATTTTATTGGTACATGGGAGAAAAGTCACGCCCTTAAGGGGAGGCACTTATTTGTGACGGTCAAGATTATTGAATGAATTAAGTAGTGACGTCGGAGCTTAGTGAGTGGATTGGGGATTCCAGGCGGTAGTCTTCTGGTTTACCTAAGAAAATAACGTTGTAGAGATTTAGTGAAGAAAAGAAGAAAACTATACCTCCGTCTTAATTCACCCCATCAAGAAATATTAATTACAAAGAGACGAAAGGAACTAAAATGAAAGAGATGGGGTCGAAATAATCTATGAGTTCGGGTAATGATATCGAACTTACGCTCTAGATTACTTACGAATAACAAACATACATCAAGTCGGAAAAAGAAAGATTAAAAGGGAACCAGAATTTTACAATATCAAAAATATAATTATATTTACTTTGGTGTACTGTATGTGTATACAATAATTTCAGATTTCTGTGGTTTATCATTCTCTTTTAAGGAATAATATTGATGCTAGTTTCATAGCGAATTACAATTTTTCAATTATTTTTTTTTTGTGATACGTTCCCTCAAATAATAGTTTTTATTCTATAAAAAGTATGTATTTAGAAACAGAACACAACTTTATATTTCGATATATTGGGTACAGCATAAATTTATAAGTTTATAAGTATTTCATCTTATATAGTGAAAAATGACCACAGCTTGAAGTTCTGCTGAATCTTTTTTTATTAGAAATACTTTTACTTCTCTAGTTTGTCAAACACGTTGTATTTAGCAGTATAAAGCGCAGATCAGTGTAGCTTAATTTGGCAGCAGTACATTAATTACTTCTCTTAAATTTTTCTCAATCTCCCGTTGCAAAGTAAATAACATAAAAAAATACTAATGCCAGATTCAATACACTGATGATCCAACTCTTACTCAAAATCGTTATTCAAAATCAGAGCGTCTTAATATGATATATTGTGGTGCCGTCGATTGATTTAGTGTTTAACCATGAGAACCTCCAATGGGAGTGATCAGAGATACCCACATAAGAACGATTTGGGAAATAAAAAAAATCAAGGTATACGCTACCACCACCCAATCGTCTATATGGATATATCTGACCATAAATGGAAACTGCTCCTTGTTATTCACGTCTGACTCCGTCCCCTTTCCTCAGGTCGTTCGGGGTTGGTTCTGGGTAGCGAAAAGGCCTATGCCCAAGTGGGGGTAGTAAAAGAAAATAAGCGAAGGTCTGCTATGTGTTAATTATTACACTGAAGCAAAAATATAGTAAGGAAATACAAAAGTATATTGTGGTTTTCTCCAACTAATCTATTGATCCTTACAATATGAAAAATATATGGGTATGCGAGACATTTAATAACACAGTTTTTTCTTCCTTATGGGCATCATAAGTAAGGTCACAGGCACGTGGAAAAACGTAGTTATTTACGCTCCAACCTTCCGGTCACTGTATAAGTCTACTTATAATATTGTGTCTACCTTCAAGCACTGTGTCTACCTTCAACCCCGTATTCTTATTAGAGAACGATCACAGACAGAATTGTACTCTAAGGATTACACTCTCATAGCTAATGTATATACGCAAAGTGTTTGTGAAGTACACTCCCTTAAACCCCTTTTTCCATATCTGTTATCGGAATCATTTTTGGCATCAGATTCAAAACTTAATAATGATAATAACTATCTACCTACTATATCTGCACTATATCATTTAACTCACATATTGACATTTGTTTTCATTAATCTTACAGAACGTGTTCATACCTGTTATCGGAATCATTTTTGGCATCAGATTAAAATTTTAGCTGCGCACAAAAAGAACGAGACGGCTATGTGTTCGTATCTATGGGTAAACTACTAACCTCCCTGTTGTATTATTTGGTAAAACTTCATTTCGCTTCTCAACAGAGCCCCTAGCTGCTACAATCTCTCCCTAAACTATTTCTCTAGTGGAATCCTGAACTGAAAATTGGGAATTTTTCCTATTACTCTTAAAATTAATGGCCTTAGCTTACGCCTCTGTCCGAACGTTTAGTGACGTCACGGGTGGGCGGAGCTACGGTGCGCCCGCTACGTTCGAGAACATTCTAATGTCGTCTCGAAACTCAGTTGAACCAAAATCAGCTGAAATATATTTGTAGCTATCTCCTATTGTATGTTCTTCTTCAATGATAGTAAGGCTCTTTGCCAACACATCTTGATAGGCAGACATAGAATAGAATAAATTCATGGTCTATTAAGGCTCTATTTTCTACTTTGCTTCTTGGTTGAGTAAAACCGTCACGACGTCCATAATACCCAGTCTCTCAAATCAACACTCAAATAAATAAATAGATAAATAAAACGAAATTCCAAAAATAATATCCCTTCAAAATTCCTGTCCTTACATGGCCCTACGCACCCCCGTAAGAAAAATTCCGCAACATCACGTGAAGGATTCTATTTGGTGTGGTCCAAATCCCCCTGCAAAAGAAAAAAAATCCATCCTGCATCAGAGAGCGATTATCCTTTTGATAGCTTGACGAGGCACTCTCCCCTCAGCACACTCGTAGGTGTACGAATCTCAGGTGACCCGGGGGTACACCAATTTACTGTGGATGTGTCCGTGGACTTTTCCATCAGCCTTCGTATTGGCTGGATTCCCCAATTAACCTCTTACATACTACTTGACTGGACATGCATAGCCGCTACGACCGAGCTAAGCCACGACTCTCTCTTGTGGATTCGCCCCATGGGTGGCACACTACTTCCCCTTATGTGGGCTCACCTCTGGGCAATCGGCGATTGTCCACCAGGTCCTGAAGTCCTAAACCCCTGTCAAGCGGGCAATTGTGAATTTGAGTTGGGTTCATGACCCCAACTCGAGCTAAAGAATTTTCCCATTTTCCAATACTACTCCGAATGAAACTGCTCGCTAACCATCGTTTGTAGTCCCTCTCCTAGGCTAATATTGACTTCTTTATCCCCCCTAAGTTGACATTTAGTTCCTTCACCTGGCTGTTGCTGAAATTTCCTTTTACAACATATGAAATATATGCATCCTTAATCCTAGGACATCTCAACCTTACACATGTATAAAAATATAGGTGGGTTACATTTAAGCCTTATGGTCCAATATATAGGAACATTGAGGGCATCTTTGCATTAATTTGCACGAGCATTCGTTTTTCTTTGGACATATACTGGCACGATATTATCCCTACATTTCCTATTGCAGTTAACTACTGTCATCTTAGCACCTTAAATCACTAGATATGGCGCCAACTGGGCGGATTGTTCCAATTGATTCTCTTCAGTATTCTTCGATGAGCCGTCTTCAATGTTCTTCAATGTTCGATGCATCCGCTCCACCATTCCATTCGCTTGGGGATGGTCTGGGGTAGTGTAGAGCAGGGTGATTTGCTTTTCTCCACACAACTTCTTGTAAGCCGTGTTGGTGAATTCTGCTCCATTATCTGTTATGATGCTCTCTGGGGTGCCGTAGTCTGCGAAGAACTGGGTTAGGGAGTGTAGTATGTGTTGGTGGTGTTTTGTTCTCAATGGGAAGAACCTAACGAACCTACTGTAGTGATCGATTATTGTCATAATATACCTATACCTCTGCGTCCCGGACACCATATCTGTTAGGTCTATGCCTATTCTCTCCATTGCCTTTGTAGCAGGGGGATCCTCTTTGTATTGCTGTGACAACCCTTGTGTACCCTTGAACCTCTGACAAGTAATGCATTTCTTTACAAAATTACATACATCTACCTTTAAATTTGGCCAATAGAACAGCTCCTCCTGGGTTAGATTCCCATTCATGTCTATCTTCCATCCTCGCTCTCGTCTCTTCTTCCTCTCCCGAATTGGATTCCCATTCCGTTTTATTGTTCATTTTTACCTGACTGCCTTTAATTATGTGTAGTTCCATCAAAGCTATACACCTTAACACGTCACTTCCCCACACAATCTCATCCGCTATTTCTATATGGGATATATTCTGTCTCTGATGACTGTACTGCCAATCCACAGGGTACACAAGCTTTGTCTAAGTCGACACACCGATAAGTGAGCTTCAGGTTGGTTAATAGCGTAAATCCCACCGCTCGGCCACCAATAATGTGGGGGTAGTAAATTGATATAGTGTTTAACCAAGAGCACCTCCAATGGGAGTGATCAGAGATACCCACATAAGAACGATTTGGGAAATAAAAAAAATCAAGGTATACGCTACCACCACCCAATCGTCTATATGGATATATCTGACCATAAATGGAAACTGCTCCTTGTTATTCACGTCTGACTCCGTCCCCTTTCCTCAGGTCGTTCGGGGTTGGTTCTGGGTAGCGAAAAGGCCTATGCCCAAGTGGAGGTAGTAAAAGAAAATAAGCGAAGGTCTGCTATGTGTTAATTATTACACTGAAGCAAAAATATAGTAAGGAAATACAAAAGTATATTGTGGTTTTCTCCAACTAATCTATTGATCCTTACAATATGAAAAATATATGGGTATGCGAGACATTTAATAACACAGTTTTTTCTTCCTTATGGGCATCATAAGTAAGGTCACAGGCACGTGGAAAAACGTAGTTATTTACGCTCCAACCTTCCGGTCACTGTATAAGTCTACTTATAATATTGTGTCTACCTTCAAGCACTGTGTCTACCTTCAACCCCGTATTCTTATTAGAGAACGATCACAGACAGAATTGTACTCTAAGGATTACACTCTCATAGCTAATGTATATACGCAAAGTGTTTGTGAAGTACACTCCCTTAAACCCCTTTTTCCATATCTGTTATCGGAATCATTTTTGGCATCAGATTCAAAACTTAATAATAATAATAACTATCTACCTACTATATCTGCACTATATCATTTAACTCACATATTGACATTTGTTTTCATTAATCTTACAGAACGTGTTCATACCTGTTATCGGAATCATTTTTGGTATCAGATTAAAATTTTAGCTGCGCACAAAAAGAACGAGACGGCTATGCGTTCGTATCTATGGGTAAACTACTAACCTCCCTGTTGTATTATTTGGTAAAACTTCATTTCGCTTCTCAACAGAGCCCCTAGCTGCTACAATCTCTCCCTAAACTATTTCTCTAGTGGAATCCTGAACTGAAAATTGGGAATTTTTCCTATTACTCTTAAAATTAATGGCCTTAGCTTACGCCTCTGTCCGAACGTTTAGTGACGTCACGGGTGGGCGGAGCTACGGTGCGCCCGCTACGTTCGAGAACATTCTAATGTCGTCTCGAAACTCAGTTGAACCAAAATCAGCTGAAATATATTTGTAGCTATCTCCTATTGTATGTTCTTCTTCAATGATAGTAAGGCTCTTTGCCAACACATCTTGATAGGCAGACATAGAATAGAATAAATTCATGGTCTATTAAGGCTCTATTTTCTACTTTGCTTCTTGGTTGAGTAAAACCGTCACGACGTCCATAATACCCAGTCTCTCAAATCAACACTCAAATAAATAAATAGATAAATAAAACGAAATTCCAAAAATAATATCCCTTCAAAATTCCTGTCCTTACAATATGTATATATGCTTTTGTACTAAGATGCTTGTAGAAAAATTATAGCTCCAATTTACCAATACTTTTATTATATTTGTCAAGTTAATGACATACATTGATGTGTTTGAAAAATATATATGACGAATAGTCCCAATATTATGTTACTTATACCTTTGCTATAGAAAGTATATACCATTACAGGAATAGCACGTTATCTACCACTAGAAATGCAGCAGTGAGGAGTGTGGACCTCATAGCTAAATTGGTATGACAACATTAAAACTAAAACGACGCTTAATTTTTCATCTATCTAATGGATCAATAACGTCACACCACAACAAACATCCAAACATTGGCAAGAAAAAATATAGACAACCTGAAAAGGCTTGGTACACTTGATCTTCCAAATCTGAAGCCAAATTTACTTATCGGTGAAATTATATATTTTCAAGGTATCTAACCCACAGTTTTATTCTGTTTTCCCACAAAATTTTAAATCACATTTGTCGTTATTTAATCCTGCAGCACTAGTGAACAAACGATTAGTCTGCCAATTGCTCTTCACATTCTTTATGTATCTAGATTGAGATCTCATGGCAAAAGTAGGTTGGAAACTTTTGTACATTATTTCAGCATAAATTGATGCTCCCTCAAAAACTTGAACATCTATTACTAGCTTGATAACTCTTTCCCCCTTTGAATTTACCACTTATAGTCTAAAGGAAAACTTTAGTTTGTCTTTGTTTTTATCAATGATACCCTTATATGGGTCTTTGGACTCTTATGTGATAATTTATAGTTTACTTGTATTTTCCCTTTGTTCTGTCAATACCCCTCTTTTCCATTTAACCAAAATCATGTTCTTGGTATGCTTTGCTATCTCACACTCTCTAATAAACCTACATATTTTTACACTGATCCTAGACATATCTTCGTTCACACGCAAGTTATAGAGGTATAGAAATATTTCCATTTCCTTTTGATATTG
>NC_134779.1:3879679-3884679 GCF_046742065.1 Oratosquilla oratoria
CATCATAACTATTACTATCTACATTTTGAGTATATATGCCATATTAATTTATTTTTCTTCATAATTCCTTATAAGTCCTATAATATTTCTTTGCATTGTGTATATTTACCTATAATTCTGTGTGCCTTTACTAAAATCTTCCACTGTTTACAGCCAAGTTTCACTTCTCTTCCATTCCACCTGTGTGTTTTTCCATCCCTCTGTGTCTTCTCTCTACATCTCAAGACGTCTTCTTCTCATATTTCTAAGGTAAGTGGAAAACCTTTTGGCAGTGAGTACATCCCATATGACAGACTTTCCTCGTGATCCATTTCGTAGCCCCTCCCTCAATATTCTACCTTCATCCACAGAATCAACATCCTCACCTCATCCCTCCCCAAATTTCTCATCGCTACTCAGTGTGTCACTAAACGACCTTCCACCCCTACCTCCTTCTCCGTTCTCATCCCCAAGTTTAAGCCCTACCAACATGGCTTCTTTCTTAACCCAGCAACCCCGTCAACTCATGACTATTGTATACGACACGGTAGACGTAAAAAATTTACAGGATCCAATATACCCTTCCATTCATTCCTTAACAATGTCGAAGCGGCTATTAATCGTAGAAATTGCACTACTGATGATGAAAAACTCAGTGTCCTACGCAGCTTTGTTGATCTGAACTCTGTAGCAGGAGACATCCTACAAACAGATGCATTTCAAGAATGTAACAATTATTCTACTTTTGTTGACTTAATTAAGTCTCACTTTGGCCAACACACTACCCTTGGTGTTCTCACTCCCCTATATGACCTTGCCTTACAAATCAACTCTCCTCCTTATGTCAGAAAGGAAAAAGCTGCAGAACTTGCTTCAGATCTAAAGGCCCGCCTAATCCACTCTAGAATCTTCCAACTGGGTTGATACAGATGGAAAAATCTCCCTCAACCAGGTTGCATCCCTCTTTGCTTACTTTCGCTTTCTTTCTCTTCTCCGTCCAGACACCTTAAACAAAACTAAATCCATACAATTCACTCCAAATATGACCATCTCTACCTTGTCTCATCAGACCCAAGAGTCACCAAAGACACTGACAGACATTGATGCCCAGCCAGCCCCTATCCCCAAACCTACCTTAGCAGTTGCACATGTGTCCGGATCTGCCTCTCGGCATAGATCCACTTTCCGTCACAGATCCATTTCTCGACCTAGATAAAGATCCTTCTAACGTTCAACTGTTATTTGTTACTATTGCAAAACCCCAGGCCACTATGCTAACAGATGTGCTATTCGTCTCTCCACTCCTCCTGATAAAGATTGCCCTGTCCACGGTAAATGTTTCCACACGGTGCAGAATGTCGTGTTTTGAACTCCAACCCCTCTCAATAGACTTTCTCTTCCCGTCGGAGTTCTCCTTCCTCTCCTAAATGCCTATCTCCTTCTCTTTCTCTCAGGACAACCCCTCCTAGCATGCATATCCCATCCCCACCACCCGCCCTTCCCATTTGTACTCTTTCTAACTGTAACACATGGTCCAATGCTATTTCCATTCCTGCTACTGTGCATACCATTCCTATATCTCCCTTCATAGATACTGGTTCTCCTGTAAATATTATAACTTCTTCCACCTTCAACAAACTCCGACTATCCTATAAGCATGTTACAATCTTGGAACCTTCCGACCTCCAACTTACTAACGTAGATGGTGTTCCATTTCCAGTTTTAGGTAAGATCCATCTTCGTATAATTCTTCATCCTAACAGTCAAGAGATTCATATCCCTCTATATGTGGCTGATGTACAGTTTCCTGCAGATGTCCTTCTGGGACTAGACACTATGCAGCAATATGGAATTAGCGTCTTTCCCCAACGTCATGGCATTGCTTACGGTCGTCATTTTATTCCAGCCCTACACTTGGCGACTACTTCTCATCCACCTTCTGCACTTCCCACTTCTGCAAAATCCCCCTCCCACAGCATGCCAACTGTGTCAGTGCCCAATATTGTTGCTCCTCCTACCCCCTCTACCCAGATTCAGAAAACTCAAACAGAGAGTACTTCCTCCTCCCCTCAAGCTCCCACGTCCCAGGATACTGTACAACCATCATCTGCACCTTCTCTTCAGAATTCACTTCCTCCTTCTAGTGAGCCTACCTTGCTCAAAGTTCCCACCCGTACAAAGCGTTTGCGTTCTTCTCGCATGCCTAAATCAAGGAAAAGGAATACCAAATGTTCTCCCCCTTCTACAAAATTCTCTCCAACAGAAAGCCAGATTTCTCCTTCCTTGGATGATTTAATAATTATCTCCTCCCCTGTCTCCGATGTGCTTTCCACAATGTGTCGCACTACTCATGCAGTGTTAACAAGAACTGTGACTCTTCCACCACATGAGTATTTCAAAGTGCAGCTTCGCATTTTCCAAGCTCCGGAATGTGATGTTCTCTGTATGCCAGAATCCACACGTGTCAAAGGCATATCACTTATTTCAGCCTTATGCACTACCTCCAAGAAGGGTCATACTTCTTTTCTTGTTGCCAATGACACTCATGCTCCCCTCCACCTCAAACTTAGTACCAACTTATGTGATTTTCTTGTGTATCCTTCAAGAGTAAAAGTCATTGATGACCAAAATTCTAACTTGCCAGTTTGTACCATTAACTCCGATGTGCATCATGCACAGGTTCCTATTGAAGCATCTCACTTCAAACCCCTTGACTTCCCCGATGCTCAACAGGATTTAACTTCCTTATGCAATGCCTTTTGCCATGTCATTGCTTTGCCAGGTGAATCCCTAGGTTCTACGGACCTCATTCACCACCACATTCCCCTTCGTGATGGCTCTAAACCTTGCTATATTCCGGCTTATAGACTGCCGCACAGTAAACGCAAGATTGTGGACAAGCTCATTGCAGACATGCTTGCTCAGGATATCATAGAACCGTCTATTTCCGAGTGGAACTTTCCCCTATTTGTTGTTCCCAAACCAGATGGTACATTTCTCCCTGTTGTTGATTTTAGAGAGCTTAACAAAATCACTGTCCCCGAAAGGACGCCCATTCCTGTTCTCCAGGAAATCCTACATTCTGTTGGTCAGAATAACACTGTCTTTTCAACTTTAGACCTAATGTCAGAATATTTTCAAATTCCTCTTGATCCGGAAAGCAAACCTCTAACAGCCTTCTCTACCCCTTCTGGTCATTTCCAATTCAAACGTTTGGCTATGGGTCTCACCTCTGCTCCTTCTGTCTTTACACGGCTTATGTATACCGTACTTGATGGCTTAATTGGTGAAAATGTCTTCATGTATTTGGATGACATCATAATAGCTTCCAAATCCGTACCCGACCACATTCACACCCTTCAACAAGTCTTTTCTCGTCTTGCAGATGCCAACCTTAAACTTAAACTCAGCAAATGCTCCTTTCTTAAGAAAGAAATTCGTTTTCTTGGACACATACTAACTTCTGATGGCATTCCTACTGTTCCTGATAAAGTCAAAGCTGTTGCTGACTTTCCTCGTCCAACGGACCTTGAGCACCTTCGCTCCTTCCTTGGTCTTTCATGTTATTACCGTAGGTACATCCGCAATTATTAAAAAATTGCAGCCCCTCTTACTTCACTGCTAAAGAAAGATGTACCTTTCCACTGGTCGTCTGCCCAGGAACAAGCCTTTGCAGACTTGAAGAATGCCCTTACCGCTGCTCCTGTCTTAGCCTTTCCTAACTATGACTTACCCTTTATTCTCTACACCGATGCCTCATTTCAAGGTCTTGGTGCTGTCCTCATGCAAGAACAAGACACACACCTTCGCCCTATTGCCTTTACCAGCAGACTCCTTTAACAAAGCTGAACGGAACTATTCTGTCACAGAAATTGAAGCTCTTGCTGTAATATATGCTCTTAGATATTTTAAGGAAATCATTCTAGGCTATCCTGTCACAGTCCATACAGACCACCAGGCACTCCTTCAACTTTTCAGAGGCAAGAACCTGTCTGGAAAACTTGCTCGATGGTTCTTGACTATTCAAGAATTCAATCCCACCTTCTCATATGTGCGTGGATCAGCAAACCATGTTGCAGACGCACTTTCTAGAAATGTTGCTGCTATCAATACCCTCCCTCAGCCAGTCACTCTTACTCATGCGCGTATACAAGCAGCTCAAAGATCCGACCCAATGTGGAAACGTGTGATATTCTCTCTCGAGTCAGGAGATACATCTGATCTTACAGACTTACCTACCTCCTTGGACCACTTCAGACTTGTCGATGACGTTCTTTATCATGAAACCACACTTTCCAACAAGCATGAACCAAACAGACTTGTAAAACAACTCGTAGGTCCTTCTGACTTAGTACCTGAAGTTCTGTTCCTTTTACATGATTCTCCACTTGCTGCACATCCAAGAAAAGACAAATGCTTAACACAGGCCAGACTTCAGTACTTTTGGCTTAGGATGAGAAAGGATATCCATAACCACATTGACGCCTGTCATTCTTGTGCTAGCCATAAAGGTCATATTCAGAGTAAAGTTCCAATATTGACATACCCAATCCCTAGCAAACCCTTTGATATGGTTGCAATTGACCTTCTCAAATTACCACTCACTTCTAGTAGAAACCAGTACCTGTTTGTGTGTATGGATCATTTTTCCAGATTTTGCATACTTGCACCTATCCCAGACAAGACTGCGACAACAATTGCAAAGACATTCATTGACAAAGTTATTTGCCCCTTCACTACTCCCAAAGTTCTTCTCTCAGACAATGGCACGGAATTCAACAATGAGATTCTTTCAAATATTTGCAATTTCTTTCAAATCACAAAATGTAATATTGTTGCATACCACCCCAGTTCAAATGGCCTTGTTGAACGCCAAAACAGAAAGATTCTCAATGTTCTCCGGCACCTCGCTTCTGACCTCCATCTTTCTTGGGATCACCATGTCCCTATGATTCAGTCTTGCCTTAACAGTGCCATCAATAGGTCCATATCAGAGTCGCCTCACTTTGTCATCTTTGGCT
>NC_134779.1:3949679-3959679 GCF_046742065.1 Oratosquilla oratoria
TCATATTTGATAAGGTATGAGATAACCGCCTTTGATTTCATGTTTTTTTTTTTGGCTAATCTTTATTGCATTGTATAACATTGAAGTAGAAATATACTAATAGCAATGGAATAAATTCTCGTAAAAGTCCACTGCAACAGTGCTCCTGTAAAATAGCGACCCGCTGACGCATACACACTGAGGACAAACAAAAACACAACCGGTATACTCACTGAACAAATTCGAGGGAGCTACTTCATTGTCGGGGTCTAACAAAGAAATGGGTAACTTTCCCCTCAATATACAGACCACATTTTTGCGACGGCTGAACGAACTTCCTCGTATTAAAGAATAAATTATACAGCTTGGTACGGAGGAGTCATGGGGCAGACGACGGCTGCACACGTGAAACAAGTGCTGGGACTAGGGATAGTGGTTATTTGTGGGGATCTTTGGGATAGGACCTTTAGACGGTATGGGAGAATCTGCATTGTTTAGAACGAAAGGGATAGAGGAAAATTTGCCCTCGTAAAGTGTGTGATCTAAGTTTTGCGTCATGTTTATATATGAATAAATGAAACTATGACCTTAAGTCGGATGACGTAGAATGTCGAAATGATTAATGAGGATGCTCAGAAGGGCGGTGGCACGATGCAGATACAGATGATATATGACATTATTTTGTGTGTGGATTAATGAATGAATGGTGGTGTATCATTTGCATTATGACGCATGGACAGTAATCTGAAATGGCAGGATAAGTAAAAATCTAGAGAGCAGCACTATCAAAAGACACATTTTCATGATAAATGAGCTCGCTTGACTGTATCCTGGATAGATTTAACAGGATGAAGCTTATCTAAACTTTTACATCGTACCCAAAAGAAGGAGAGACCTGTCCTAACTGTAGACAAGGCGACTAAGTCGAATGGTTGGCTAAAACGAAGAGGGAGGCGGGGAGCACCGACAGGTTTATCACAGCAAGCAGGAGCCGTGACAGTGTGCCATTACACCTAGCCACCACTGTAAAGCTTTGCACCTTGACGTTAACAACTGCGGCAGCATAGATATCTTTAGTCAATCACTGCGGCATGACCGTGGCTAAATTCTACTGATGCTCTGAGTTCCCTCTAGAATGAAAATAACAAGATAGTAAACGAAATACTATATCTGACCAATTATGTATCCCGCAAGGAAAACAAAAATAGCAAGCTGCAAAAATATTGAGGAAAATTAAATTTTCATCATCTAACATCAGAATTGTTTTGACAAGATCCCTTGTCTCTATAAAATAAACTAACAATAGATAACATGACAGACGGATTACACTTAAAAACGGAAGAAAAATGTAATAAACAAAAGCTGGTAAAAAAGATGAAAATAACAAGTAGATTTTAAAACAAAACTTGGAGTAGGTCAAAACAGGCTGGTAAAACACTCTAAGGACAATGGATGGGCCCTTGTCGACAACTGGGATCGCTTTTACGGTAAGAATCATTTATATTCAAGGATTCAAGGGCTGGGCTGCACTTGTTGCCCAGAGGATTTCGGCTCCTTGCTGAATTCCTTGAGCGAGAAGTAGGCATCCTACAGGTTTTTTCGGGTAGATTACGTGGGAATAGGGGGGCGGGGAAGTATCGGAATATAGTTTAGACAATAGAAACAGCTCAGAGAGGGACTGTAAAAAGAATCACCAAAGCAGGTGGAGGGAAGACAAACTAAGTTTATTATACAAATAGCATGAGCGCAATAAACAAATTTGATTTGCCGCGAGGTAAATCATACGTAGAGAATTTTGAATCCTGGATCAACATAGCTGATAAACATTTCCTTCTGGAAATCGAAATAGAAGGATATAAGTTTTTCACAAGGACAGGGTGTGGGAAGAGTAGCTTTTTTCGTTAAAAATGCAATAAGCTGTATTATTAACAATTCGATTACGGAAGAGGACAGTACGGAATCTATTTGGGTAGAGATTATAAGCAAAAATAAGAAAGTTATTATTGGTGTCCTGCATAGACCTCCGAACCTCAGCATTAAGCAGACTGATCCCCTGATTCATGAAATTCGCAGTACAAAAGCTTTGTGATCATGGGAGATTTTAATTATAGAAACATTGACTGTAAAATTCTAGTACATCAGGAAGTGAAAGAAAATCTTAGATGTGGTGCAGGATAATTTCCTAAAATAAATTATTACCGATCCTACGAGGGGAGAAAATACTCTAGATTTACTTTTAACTAACAATGAGCACCTAATGAGTAAAGTAAAAGTAGTAGATAGTCTAGGCTCTAGCGATCATCAAGAAATAAGATTTAATATTATTTGGGAAGAATTAAAAAGTACGAATAACGTCAAAGTACCAGACTTCTGGAGAGCCAACTTTGATAATATGAAAACCTATTTGGAATTGAATATGAACTTTCATACGAATGGTTCGGACATTACCGGCGCGTTCAGGGGTCGAGACATGACCAGAGGTCAGGTCATAACTATGGGTCAGGTCATGACCAGGCGTCTGGTCGCGGAGGGTAATATGCATACCTTGGGTCAGGTGACTTGGGGGCGGAAGGAAGCAGCCAGGTCAGCGATATGGATGAAATGTATAGCAATCTAACTTATTTAATTAATTATTAATGCACAAAATATATTTATCCCACTGAAGTCAATACGGAAGAATAGTAATACCCCGAAATGAATGACGAACAGACTGAAACATGAGGTCGGAATAAAAAGGGACTTTACGTAAAAAAAAAAAAAAAAAAAAAAAAAAAAAAAACGGGGAAACACACCTTAGGTCAAGATATAACAAAATGGCAAAGCTGGTTAAAAATAACAAACTTACAGCGAAACGTAACTATGAAATTAAGGTTGCTAGTCAAGCAAGATCCAACTCAAAGGGTTTCTTTCATCTCTACAGAACAAAAAGTAAAGAAAGAATAGACCCAATTAAAAACGATGAAAATGTCATGATAGAATCGGAGGAAAAAATGAGTGAATAGCTTAACAAATATTTTATCTCGGTGTTTACTAATGAGAGGTTAGATAAGGTACCTGACTGCGATCCGATTTTCAGTGGGGATAAAGAAAGTAGACTATCTAATATCAGCATCAGTAAAGAAGAAGTAGTCAAGCAGATTGAAAGGCTTGAAGCAACAAAATCCCCGGGTCTAGACAAAGATTTTCCGAGAGTGCTTAAGAAGTGTAAATTTGAAACCTGTGGCCATTTAACTTAAATATTTAATAAATCGGTAGACACTGGTTTTGTACCTACTGCTTGAGGGCAAGCAAACGTTGTTCCTGTTTTTAAGAAGGGAGATAAATCGTCTATATGCAACTACAGACCAATCAGTTTAACATCGATTATAGGTAAAACGCTTGAATCAATAATAGTAAATAGACTCAGAGAACACATCGAGAGACATAACTTAATTCGTGACACACAGTATGGATTCTCCAAGGGTAAGTCATGTGTTACTAATCTTCTATCCTTTTACACTTAAGTATATAAGACGTCAGATAACAATGATAATTACGATGTTATTTATCTTGACTTTAGCAAAGCATTTGACAAGGTGCCACACCAGAGGCTACTAAATAAAATCAAATTCCATGGCATAGGAGAAAAAACGTTAGAATGGATTAGAAATTGGAATAGTAACAGAAAACAGCGGGTCACCATAATTTAGTAAAATCCATGTGGGGCAATATTACTAGTGGGGTTCTCCAGGTCTAGGTTTTGTGTCCCTTGTTGTTCATTATATACATAAATGTCTTAGACGATGGGATAAATAGTAATGTAATTAAGTTTGTTGACGACACTAAAATAGGACGGCTAATTAGGCCAGGAGACGACGCAGAGATTCTGCATGATGATCTTAACTTATTGTTCGCATGGTCGGTGAAATGGCAAATGAATTTAAATATCTCTAAGTGTAGCGTGTTAAACGTAAGGCTATACAACCCCGAAAATAGATACAGCCTAGATAACACGCTTTTAGAGAAAACTGAGTGTGAGAGAGACTTGGGAGTTCTAGTGAGTCCGAGCCTTAAAATCAGGAAACAGTAAATTAGCGCCAGGAATGAAGCTAACAGAGCATTAGCTTTCATTGGTAGGACGGTAACGAATAGAAGTGCATAGGTAATTATCAAACTCTATCTAGCGATAATTATACCCATCCTTGACTGTAAGAGGCCGGTAGATGGAGGTAGATGGAGGTAGAAAAATTAGGTAGATAGAGAGGTAGATCGAGGACAGCAAGGAAACTTTATAGACTTTTTATTAGGTTATTTTGATAAAGTGGCCGACCGCGCCGACCGCGCCGACCGCGCCGACCGCGCCGACTGCGAGTGCTGAGTTGGGGATTGGTGGAGTCGCCGTCCTGTCTAGGTAAACAAACGACCGACGGGATGGTTTAGTTGTTGCACGTTAATACAGAGGTGACTGATTGTAATAATGCTGATGTAACCAAAGTTGTAAGCGTACAGCCATCTCCGTTGCGACATAATGCTTATGTAGCAATATTACTGGAAGGACTGTAACAGCCTCTCGGATTGGAGAAAAATGTGTACGAGGAGAAATATTATTGGGCAAGGAGAAAAAGGCACGCCCTTAAAGTGTGACACTTGCTTGAGAAGTAAAAGACTATCGGATGAATGAAAAAAGTGACGTCAGAACGAAGGTGGCTTGACGTGACGTTGAGAATTCCTCTGGGGGATTCTCAGGGTGTACTGATTTAGACCAACACGTTCACTGAAAATTACACCCTCATTTTATTCACCCTCAGTCGGAACTTAGGCAGGGGACCTACTTACTAAGAAGAACCTGGACGTGAGTGAAACTTACGAATTAACAAGAAAACTCTAGAAAATTACTGAAGAGGGGCAGAGACAGCAAAGAGGGGGAAAAACAGTGGTGACAACAAAGGGGGTGGAACAGTGGCGGCAGCTAAGGACGAAATCCCCCCGAAGAGAACAATAGAATAGACTGGTGCGTAAAGTGGTGCTAGCAAGATAGACTGGTGCGTGAAGTGGTGCAAGCAAGATAGACTGGTGCGTGAAGTGGCGCAGACAAGTCTACGGGAGTATATCACCTACAACCGAATGTGTGTTGGTTCGAAGACGGGACGACAACACTACGATCAAATACTATTACGAGTGGAACAAGTGATCTTCAAGGTGATCATCTACAAGACGATCTTCAAGGCAGTGAGTGATGAAGCTGAGGAACAAATTCGCTGGCGAATTACAAGGCTGAAGAAGGACGTCAAGATAGAAGTTGACATCGCGAAGTGACATCGCAAGCAACAATACGTGAAGGCAGCCAGGTTAAAGCAAGGTATGAGTACCCAGAATTCTAACGTGTTGAGGCATGAGGTTCATACCTCAAATATCAATATTCCAAAATTTACTGGGGGAGGAAATACCTATGGGGTCAACAAATACCTTAATTTGATAGACACTCTTATTGTGAGTAAAAACATTACAGATGAAAAAAGAAAAATCGAAGTTCTGAAGGAGAATATAGACCCTGAAATGGGAGGGCTAGGTTTATCATTAATTTCCAGGAAATGGAAGAGATCAACCAATATGAAGCTTATAAGAAAGCTTTCATCAAACATTTTATGTCCAAATGTGACCAGGATCCTATTAGGTCCTTGGTAAAAATGATAAAGGAAGTTAGAACAAATGAAACAGACACAGAGTACTCAGCTAGATTAGATAGATGGTCAAAAGACATGAATTCTATCTGGAAAGATTCAGACTGGATAGAAAGACCTAGTGACAAAATGAAAATTTCTCAGGTAATCAAATTGATCATATTTGGATTGTTATCCAAAAATTCTGATGACTTAACGGCAGAAAAGCTGTATAAAGATCTGAGGTAAAATATAAGTTTAGGAGAAGTAGATTATCTTCTTCAAGGATACAGTGAGACCAGAACAATAAACCCATATGTAATGACCGTAGGCCAACATAGCTAACATAGGAACTCTAGAGAGTTGAGAAAAGCTGAAGTAGGACATAGACGGCATGTTAGAAGTCCATCCAGGGATGCTAGAATTCTATGTTTTAATTGTAATACCTGGGGACACAAAGCACAAGACTGTTTTTAAGGAATTATTTGCAGAAATTGCAAATATGGGGGTCATAGTGAGTATCAATGTAGGAACCCACCATTCTGTATTCATCATAATAAGAGAGGTCATAGGACTCATGAATGCCGAAATTTTCGGATACCCCCAGAGCTGAGAGGAAAACCCCCAGACACAGAATAAACAAATTCAGAACTCCCCATATATATACTAATAGACGGTACTGTGTTAAATATGGGAATGCAAGAGAGACGAAAGAAACTGGCAAACTTATAATTACTGTTGGAAAAACTTCTGTAGGACCTCTCATTGCTGGTAGAGTGTTCAATAAGACTATTCAAATATTCATTGATACAGGGTCTGTAGTTAATGTAATTACCAGTAAAGGTTTAAACCAGTTGAACCCAGGAGTGAAAATGTTGGAACCAATCCGTTACTCATTGCAAGAAGTAACTGGAAATTAGATAAAATTTTAGGTAAGGTTGAACTAGAAGTTATCTTATATACAAATGAACATTTGTACATTCCAGTGATAGTGGCAGAAGAATTTATTTTTCTAGGGGATTTATTGATAAGATTTGCAACTATGAGAAAAGAAAACATGGTAATTTGTCCTGCTGACTTAGGGATTTTAGTGAAGTAACAGTTAATCCCATTTTTTAATCAACCAGACTTAAGACCAGTGACAGGAATCGGTGAATCCTTAGATAACATTTCTATCTTAGATAACGAGACCGAGCGGTCCAGACCAACAGAAAGTAAAGCAACTTGTGAACCCAACTCAGATGTTCAGGAAATCCCAGAAATTACTAAATTATCAACGACTGAAGCTTTGCTAATTGTAGATGGTGGTGTAACAAGGTCGATATTGTTGCATTCCATGTCAATTAATGGGGTTGAAGTGTGTTTGAAAGGAGTCAATGTAGACTCTGAAATAATTACAGTCCTAGAATTAATTAAAATTAAAGGATTGAAGTGGGACTTGGGGATTTATAAGTCAAATAAGAACAGAGTAGAAATACTAGTAATTAACACTATGAATAAGGAGATAGTTTTAAGGAAAGGTAAACAAATAGGATGTTTTCAGAGGTGTACTAAACCCATTAAAATTTTAAATGAGAATAGTGAGGAGTTAGAATTACCAATTTTATAAATCTGCTCAGTTCAAGAAGGAATAGATTTAAGAAATAGATATAAAGAATTATTACAATCAACTAATTCCCCTGAGTTCGATGAAAGTTTACTTGCTTTCCTTGTGAAGCACAATAAACCAATTGCTTTGCCGGGGGACGCCTTAGGCAAAACAACTGTTTTAAAACATCATATTAAGTTAAAACCAGGAACACAACCTATTTACATACCCGCCTACAGAGTTCTTCACTCTAAATTAGCAATAGTAGATAAACTGATCACTGAAATATTATCACAGGATATTATTGAACATAGTAAAAATGAGTGGAACTTTCCCTTGATTTTGGTGCCAAAGTCAGATGGTACTATGCACCCAATTATAGATTATAGGGAATTAAATAAGCACACCATTCGTGATAGGTTACCATTATCCATTATCGGTGACATTTTGAGAAGTTTGGGAACTGAGAATAGATATTTTAGTACTATAGATATCAAATCAGCTTTTTGGCAAATAGAGTTGCATGAAGACTCAAGAGAGTTCACAGCATTTTCTACTTCAACAGGACATTATGAGTTCAAGAGAATGCCATTTGGGTTATGTAATAGTCCATTAACTTACATGAGATTAATGAATACAATTCTAGATGGATTGTTAGGAAACACTGCCAGTGTATTTCTAGATGACATTTTAATAGTTTCTCAGACTGCAGTGGAGCACTTTAAGAAATTAGATTTGATATTCTCAAAACTAGGAGAAGCAGGGTTAAAATTAAAACTTGAAAAATGTAAGTTCTTGCAAGACAGTGTTATTTATTTAGGACATAAGATAGACAGACATGGACTTAGTACAGTGAATTTAAAGGTTGACGCTGTCAAGAATTTTCCGGTTCCGACCAATGTAGACAAGGTTAGCAGCTTTTTGGGATTGACAGGATATTATAGAAAATTCATTCAACGATATGCTGACATTGCTAATCCACTAAGTTCTTTGTTGAGAAAGGACTCAAAGTTCATATGGAGACCTGCACAGCAAAAAACTTTTGACAAGTTGAAAAATAAGCTCACGAGTTCACCCATTCTAATTTTCCCTGATTATGAAAAAGAATTCATTCTTTGTACTGATGCATCTGACATAGGATTAGGAGGCATACTGATGCAAGAGAGAAATGGAACTTTGAAACCCATAGCTTACACATCAAGACTTTGTAATAGTGCGGAGAGAAACTACTCTATTACAGAAAGAGAAACTTTAGCAGTAATTTATTCTTTAGAGAGTTTTAGGGATACGATACTAGGATATCCAATCAAAGTTTGGACTGATCACACAGCTATTCAGAACTTATTTAAGCATAAGAATCTTGGGGGCAGACTTGCTAGATGGTTTGCAATACTTTAGTGTTATGAAGTTCAATTTGAATATATTCCGGGTAGAAAGAATGTGGCGGCAGATGCGCTTTCTAGAAATATTAGTCAACTAATGACTGGGTTGATTAGTTTTGTTTGTAGTATAGAGGAATTGGTAACTTTAGATGAGGAAATGCTAATAAGAGAACAGAGAGATGATGAGACATGTGATTCATTAATCAAGCATTTGATGAACCCAAGAGGAGATCCTCCAAAGCTACCAAAGGGGTATAAGATAGAGGAATTTCATTTGATTAATGAAATTTTGTATGGGAAAACAGTTGTAAGTGGAAAAGATATTTCTAGAGGACAAGTAAATCAGTTGGTTATACCACAAACTCTTGTAAATGAGACATTGAAGTTACTTCATGATAGTGATTGTAGTTCACATCCAGGAAAGGATAAAATTTATAGACAAGCACAACTTAAATACTTTTGGCCAGGTATGAAGAAATCTATATATGATTATATAGAAAAGTGTGTAAAATGTATTAAGGTGAAAGGAAATACTCCAAAACCTGCTCCTATACTCACCTATCCCATTCCACAGAAACCTTGTTAAAGAGTTCACATTGACACATTGGAATTACCTATGTCTGAGAGTGGATATAAATATTTATTTGTTGCTATTGATTATTTTGCAAGATTTTGTATATTACAACCCATAGTCAATAAGAAAGCTGAAATTATTGCTTCAGTAATCTATGATCAGATAATCTGTAATTTCACTACACCTTATATCTTAGTTTCAGATAATGGAACTGAATTTAATAACAAAATCTTGGAAAATTTATGTAGTGTATTCCATATCAAGAAAGTCAATATAGTGAATCATCCACAAAGTAATGGGGTAGTAGAAAGGTTAAAAAAAAAAAAAAATTATATGTCTTAGAAGTATGATAAGTCCTCATAGTATAACTTGGGATACTTGGATTCCTTGTGTTAAGTGTACCCTGAACAATCAAATTAATGTAACCACAGGTGATACACCTCATTTTATAATTTTTGGGG
Organism: Oratosquilla oratoria; assembly: GCF_046742065.1. Classification (NCBI taxonomy): domain Eukaryota; kingdom Metazoa; phylum Arthropoda; class Malacostraca; order Stomatopoda; family Squillidae; genus Oratosquilla; species Oratosquilla oratoria. The sequence goes on from NC_134779.1 coordinate 3,959,303, forward strand.
AGGACAAAACTCTTCCATATGAAATGTTGACTGCAGATCAGAAACCCATATATAATAAAGATGATTATATATTAAATAGGATAAAACTTTTCAAAGTATTCACCAAAGAGTTAGGGAACATATGCAGGAGTATTCACAAGATATGAAAAAGCAACAACACAAAATAGCTCATAAACTAGAATTGAAAATTGGAGATTTAGTAATGGTCAAACTAACTTTACCCAATAATAAACCTTCACCAAGGTACACTAGTCCATGTAGGGTAATTGATTCTGCAGGTGGGAATAAATTTCATTTAATCCACATAGAAAGCAAGGAAGAATTGATAGGACATTTAGATGACATGATGAAAATAAGTTTGCAGATCTATGAAGATG
>NC_134779.1:3964679-3974679 GCF_046742065.1 Oratosquilla oratoria
CTAAACATAGTCTGCTTCACCACCATCCCGTCTGGAAAACCGCGTCCAGAGGGTTCACCATTATGTGGTCGAAAATCAAAATCAAGATATGCAACGCTGAAGTTCGGGTCCTGGAATGTCAGGACCCTCATAGATAACACCAACTCAGACAGACCCGACAGGCGAACTGCAATCATCGCCCGGGAACTCCATCAATTCAATTTTTATATCGTAGCTCTCAGTGAAACCCGGAGGGCTGGAGAAGGCCAGTTGAGAGAAGAAGGCGGTCAATACACCTTTTTCTGGAAAGGTTACGATCCTGACCATCAACGGATCCATGGTGTTGGTTTTACAATACGAAACACCATACTGTCCAAACTGACAGAGCAGCCTATCGGAATGTCCGCACGACTAATGACCCTCCGAATCCAACTTATCAAAAGTCAGCACGCAACCATTATCAGCGCATATGCTCCCACTCTTGACGCTGAGGACTTAGTCAAGGAAGAGTTTTACAGCCAGCTCGATAACATTCTCTCTGCTGTCCCAAAGGACGACAAGATCACTCTCCTGGGAGATTTCAACGCCAGAGTCGGGAGAGATCGTGAACTCTGGACAGGGACCATCGGAAAGGAAGGAGTGGGAGAAGTCAATGCCAACGGAACTCTACTACTCACCAAATGTGCCGAATATAATCTGGTGATAACCAACACCCTTTTTCGCCAGAAGAATCGGTATAAGGTCTCATGGCAACATCCAAGATATAAAAAATGGCATCTCGTCGATTATATTATCGTGAGATCCCGAGACCAGCAAGATGTGTTACACACCAGAGCCGTCACTGGAGCTGTTGAGTGCTAGACAGATCATCGCCTCATCGCCTCCACCATGAAAATCAAACTTCGACCAAAAGTGAAACATCACAGCAAGGAAAACAGAGCCAAGAAATTCAATATCGAAGCACTGCAAGACCCAAGAACTCGTGTCGCCTTCCAGCAGTGCCTCCTGGTCAATCTTCAGAATAAGACTCCAGACCACCTCGTTGAAGGAAATTGGAACCAGCTGAAAGAAACCATCATCACCACTTGCGAAGAAACCATTGGTCGCAAGAAAAGGAAACACCAGGACTGGTTCGACGACAATGATGAGACTCTCAAAGAACTGATCGACCAAAAACGGAAAGCTCACATCATCTTACAGAATGAACCAAAGTCTGCCATTAAACGAGAGCTTTTCAAAAAGTGCAAAGCCGCAGTTCAAAGGACAACCCGCACCCTAAAGAACCAGTGGTGGAGAGAAAAATCCCGCGAAATACAACAGCTAGCTGATGCTAACAACACCAGAGGCTTCTTCAATGCCACGAAAGAAATATACGGACCTTCCACATATGGACAGGCTCCTCTGAGGAGTAAGGATGGAACGACCATCCTGAAAAGTAACACCGAAATAGGAGACAGATGGAGTGAACACTTCAATGACCTCCTCAATTACAAAGCTACCATCGACAAAAGCATACTTGACATGATTCCTAAGGAGGCCAAAGATTACTCTCTCACTCGAACTCCACCCCTCGAAGAGGTCAAAAGTGCCATCACAGCGATGAAGAACAACAAAGCCGCGGGCCCTGACGGAATCCCAGCTGAGATCTACAAACTGGGAGGTGACATTGTCCAACACCAGCTCCACCAACTCTTGGTAAAAATCTGGACAAATGAAGTAGTACCATCCGACTTCAGGGATGCAAACATCATTACCATCTACAAACGGAAGGAAGATCGCTCCGAGTGTGGAAATTACCGGGGTATTTCCTTGTTGGCAACTGCTGGGAAGACTCTTGCGCGCATCCTGAACAACCGCCTCAAAACGTTGTCAGAGAGGATCCTTCCTGAGACACAGGCCGGCTTCAGACCATCGTGAAGCACTACCGACATGATCTTCGCGCTGCGACAGCTACAAGAAAAATGTCGTGAGCAACACCAGCCGCTCTACTTGGCCTTCATCGACCTATCTAAAGCCTTCGATCGTGTCTCGCGAGAGCTTCTTTGGGATATTCTCGCCCAGTATGGTTGCCCTGATAAGTTTATCCGGATTCTTCGACTCCTCCACGACGATATGCGTGCCAGAGTCCTGACTAATGGGGGCAGTTCTGAACCCTTTAAAGTCACCTCCGGAGTGAAACAAGGCTGCGTGATAGCGCCAACTCTCTTCACCATCTCCATCGCGTCAGTGTTACATATCATACGAGATGACCTTCCACCTGGCATCGAGATCTCGTACAGAATGGGCGGCAAGCTTTTTAACCTCACTCGCCTCAAAAGTGCGTCAAAGACAACTGCGCGAAGCTTGCTAGAGTTCCAATATGCTGACGAAAATTGTGTGGTAACTCACAGAGAGGATCACCTCCAGCAGATCCTAAATGCTTTCCAGCACGCATACACAAAACTTGGACTGAGCATCAGCATCAAAAAGACTCACGTACTCTGCCAACCTCCCCCCAATGCTCATGTTGACATTCCGCCATCGATTCAACTAGAAGAAACCCTACTGGAAAGTGTGAACCACTTCTGCTACCTTGGGAGCCATCTGTCAGCGAAGGTAGACCTCAGTGATGAAATCTAACACCGTCTGAAGTGTGCAGGAACAGCTTTCGGCAAGCTTCGAACAAGAGTTTTGGTGATCGGGACATCAGAAACGAAACGAAACTCATGGTGTACAGGGCAGTCATTATTCCAACGCTCCTTTATGCATCCGAAACCTAGACCCCGTATAGTCACCACCTGAAAACACTCGAGAAATTCCACCAACGCTGTCTTCGGAAAATCCTCAACATCAGTTGGGAAGACAGAAGAACAAACGTCAGCGTACTACAGGAAGCAAAAATGACCAGCATCGAAGCCTATGTCATCAAAGGCCAACTAAGATGGAGCGGCCATGTGGTTAGAATGACGGACGAACGTCTTCCCAAACAGATCTTCTACTCCCAACTCAGGTACGTTAAAAACAATGTTCATGCTTGTGTTTTAGAGAAAGTGAAACAGGATGCATATGACAGTTTGTGGGTTGAGTTAACCCAAACAAATGGACAAAAAATGAATATAGGTGTAATATATAGGCCAAAGACATTATCATTAGCAGACGACAAACTGTTATTTCAAGAACTGTCTAGTTTCTGCAACCGGGATTTATTGATAATGGGTGATTTCAATTTTACTGACATTGATTGGATGACCCTTGAACATGGCCATATAGGTAGTCGCTTGATTGATTTTCTTGGTGACAATTACTTAATTCAGCATGTAAAAGAGCCCACAAGATATGGAAACTTACTCGATTTATTGATCACTAGCCGCGAAAGCATGGCAACTGATGTAGAAGTCGGTGAATCTGTTGCAAATAGCGATCACAACTTAGTCAGATTCAAACTCCTAAACAATTTTAGAATAGATACTTGTGCTTCTAAAATACCCGATTTCAGTAAAGCTCAGTTCATAGAACTACGTCAGGAGCTTCAGCTTACAGATTGGGAGGAAAAATTAAACGAAAGGCCTGTAGATCAGATGTGGGAAATATTTCAAAATACGCTCACTAAGATGATTCAAACTTACATTCCTTTTAAGGACAGACGTCCCCCAAATCAGGCTCGCCCAAAGTGGCTCGACAAAGAAACTGAAAAAAGTATTGCTAAAAAGAGACAGGCTTATAAGAAATATAAGTGCTCGGGTGCATCTAATGACTATGAAAGTTATGTATCAATACAGAGAGATTTAAAAAAGACAATAAGAAAAAGAAAACGACAATACGAAATGAACATCGCTGAGAAATCCAAAGAGAATCCCAAAGAATTCTATAGTTACATTAAAGATAAAAAGGTTGTTAGGAATCACATTGGTCCACTATTATCTGCTGACGGTCAACTTGAATATTCAAATGAAGGAATGTGTAATCTCTTAAACAATTATTTTAGCTCGGTATTCGTAAATGAAACACCTCAAAGTGAATTCCAAACTGAAACCTGTGAAAAGTCTGGGGTAAACTTACTCACTACGGTAAATATAACAAAAGAAACAATTAAAAGGTGTATAGACAAACTCAAAGTTAATAAAACACCAGGGCCTGACGGTTGGCATCCAAGAATCTTAAAGGAAATGAAAAATGAGATTGTTGTTCCATTAGAAATTATTTTCAAGAAATCCATCATATCCGGAGATGTCCCAAGAGAATGGAAGCTAGCTAACGTTACTCCCATATTCAAAAAAGGTGACAAAAAGAAACCAAATAACTATAGGCCTATTAGTTTGACTTCGATCGTAGGAAAAATAATGGAAACTATCATCAGAGATGCTATCGAATATCATTTAGAAAGTAACCGTTTGATAAATGATAGCCAACATGGTTTCAGACGGAAACGTTCTTGCGTGACTAACTTACTCGAATTCTACAACACAGTTGTCTCGAATTATGACAAAAGAAACAATATAGATTTAATATATCTAGACTTTGCAAAAGCTTTTGATACCGTCCCACACGAAAGACTTCTTACTAAATTAGCTTTGCATGGAATAAGTGGTAGCCTATTAGGTTGGACTAGTAATTGGTTGAAAGGTCGAAAACAGAGAGTTGTTTTAAATGGAAAAACTTCTGGATGGAAAAGTGTTGCAAGTGGAGTTCCTCAGGGTTCCGTTCTTGGGCCACTTCTATTCATAGTATATATAAATGATATAGACCATGGACTAAAATCTACTGTTTCCAAATTTGCTGATGATACAAAACTGTGCGGAGTGGCAAATGATCACTCAAACCAATTAGATATTCAAGAAGATTTAGATCAATTACAGCAATGGTCTGAAAAGTGGCTAATGAAATTTAACACAAGTAAATGTAAGGTAATGCACATAGGTAAAAATAACAGCAAGTACGATTACAAGTTATTTGGAAATTCGTTAACAAAAGTGGATAGTGAAAAAGATCTCGGCGTAATTATCAGTAACGACCTCAAATCATCCAAGCAGTGTATTTCAGCCTCTGAGAAAGCAAATAAGATTCTGGGATTGATTGCGCGATCTTTTGATTTCAAAAGTCCATCACTCATTAACAAGCTATATAAATCGTTAGTTCGTCCACATTTGGAATATGCTGTTTCCGTATGGTCACCGAATCTCATTAAAGACATTGACAGACTGGAAAAAGTACAACGGCGAGCCACAAAACTGATTCCAAATATCAAAAATAAATCATACGAAAATCGACTTAAGCACATGAATCTGTTTTCCCTAAAAAAGCGTAGACTCAGAGGTGACTTGATACAGGTCTTTAAGATTTTAAAGGGAATTGACAACATCAAAAGTGACCAAATTTTCACATTGAATGAGAATCACACAAGAAACAATGGTCTCAAACTGTCCGGAAATAGATTCAATTTGGAAGTAGGTAGAAACAACTTTGCCAACCGTGTAGTTAATGAATGGAATAAACTTCCTGCACAGGTAGTGCAATGTAGTTCAGTTCGAAGCTTTAAGAATCATTTAGATAAATACCTAAGTAAGATGCTGTAATGATTATAATTTATGTTATATTATTTGTTTTTGTTTTGTTATAATTTGTCTGTCTGATTTTCATTTATTATTAGTTATATGTCAATTTATTATCATTTACTATTTACCTGTTTGTTTGTTATTCAACTATACCAATGCATTTATTTATGTATTTTAATTGTTATTTACATTGTTATAGTTTTAATTTATTATTAATATGATTTTTTTTTTTTTTTTTTTTTTTTTTTTTTTGCATCCGACCTAGATATGGATCAAAAGGTCTCCTGTCGGCATGCTTTGCCTTTGTAATCCTTTGTAAGACGGCAAGCGTACAAAAGGAGGCCAGAAGAAACGCTACAAAGACTCACTGAAAATGAACCTCAAAAAGTGCAACATCGACTTGTTTAACTGGGAGGAAACGGCTAACAATAGACCACTCTGGAAAACCACCATCCACGAGGGAACAGCGACTTTTGAGTCAAAAGGGTCTACAGAGCTGGAGAAGAAGAGACGACGACGGAAGGAGCGCCAACAACAAGTACGCCCGACACTTCCTTCCGGCACAAGATGTCCACATTGCGACCGATCTTTTCGAGCAAGAATCGGTCTTATTAGTCAACTACGGACTCACCAGTAACTTTGCACGAAGACTATCATCCTCAACCTTGAGGGATTGCCATCATCATCACCATATATATATATATATATATATATATATATATATATATATATATATATACATATATATGTACATATATATATACATATACATATACATATACATATATATACATATACATATACACGTAAATATACATATACATATACATATACATGTACATATACATATACACATACATATACACATACATATACGTATACATATACATATACACATAAATACACATATGCATATACACATACACATGTACATACATATACATATGCATGTACATATATATATATATATATATACATATACATATACATATACATATACACATGAACATACAGTGTGTATACATATACATGTACATATGCATATACATATAGATATATATATATATATATATATATATATATATATATATACATATATTTATATATAATGTTTGTGAAACAGACTGAGTGGAAAGTTGGTTTGTAAACCCTATTAAACCAATGATTTTTGGACCTTATCTAACCACCCTCCAAATCATTCTATCTCACACACACACACAGAATATATATATATATATATATATATGTATATATATATATATATAAGTATATATGTATATATATACATATATATGTATATATATGTATATATATATATACATATATAAATGAATATATATATAGATATATATATATATATGTATATACATATACACACACATATATACATATATATATATGTATATATATAAATATATGTATATATATGTATATATACATATATATATACATGTATATACATATATAATATATATATATATATGTATATATATACATATATATATATATATATATATATATATATATGTGTGTGTGTGTGTATATATATGTATATGTATATATATTGATACATATATATATAAATGTATATGTATAAATATATATGTATATATATATATATATACATATACATATACATATACATATATCTATATATAAAGTCTATGAAACAGACTGAGTGGAAGGGTGGTGACGTAAACCCTAAAAAAACAATGGTTTTTAGTGCTTATCTCAAAATACTTCCAATCCTTCTATCTTATATACATCATATATATATATATATATATATATATATATATATATATATATTTACATACATATAAATATACATATATATGTACATATATATATATATATATATATATATATATATATATATATATTCAATAAGAACCTACTATGTTGGATAATAAGAAATTAAATAGATGATATCCATATATTTCCATCACGGACTGTGATCCTCTTCATAGGAATACAGAGTAGTGGAGCAAAAGGCATGTCTTATATACAGAGAAAGAAGAAGGAACACGGGCAGGGCTTTGCGGGGCAAATCACCCGCCTTCACCAAAGATGGTAATAATTTATTGACTGCCCAGGTAGTAATACCGTCTGGGGACCATTGTCCATTTGAAATATTAAAATTTGGAAATTTATTCATCAATGAGGATTATATTATTTTCCTTTCGAAACTCCAATTTGAATAATTTTTTTTTTCTTATTGCAATCCAAACGATGGCTTTCCTTGTTTACGTTTTGGAAGACTGCAAAAAAGAATTTGTGCATATTTAACTGAATTCTTATGTTCTTTCATCCTATTAGGTAAATCTCAATCTGTTTGTCCCCAATATACCTTGTTACAATCCGAGCATGGAAGTTTATAAACACCTTGATTTATTTTTTCTCAAGGTCTTTGATGTACATTAACTTTTTTCTTAGACAAATTGTTTGGAAAAATAAAAACAAAGTTTATATTCTTCTGTGGTAGAAATTACGAACTAACATTTTAGGACTTATTATAAGGCAATTTGATACAGTTTTTGTCCCATACGAAATTCTTATTGGAATAGGAAGTGGAACAATAGTGACTAATTTTGGCTTTCCTTACGGCTCTATTTAAAAATTAACCAGGATACCCTATTCTTTTTAACTAATTCCTAATGGATTTATCTATTTCCAAATAATGCGGAGATAACCATTTTAATATATAATATATAATATAATATATGATATATAATATATAATATATAATATATAATATATAATATATAATATATAATATATAATATAAAATATATAATATATAATATATAATATATAATATATAATATATAATATATAATATATAATATATAATATATAATATATAATATGATATACATTATATAATATATAATGTATAATATATAATATATAAAATATAATATATAATATATAATATATAATATATAAAATATAATACATAACATATAATTTGAAATATATAATATATAATATATAATATATAATATATAATATATAATATACAATATATAATATATAATATAAAATATAAAATATATAATAATATAATATATAATATATAATATATATATAACATATTATATATAATATATAATATATATTATATAATATATAATATATAATATATAATGTATATTATATAATATATAATATATGATATACAATATATAATATATAATATATAATATATAAAATATAATATAAAGATTATAGTATATAATATATATAATATATAATATATAATATATAATATATAATATGTAATACATAATATATATATAATATATAATATATAATGTATAATATATATATAATATATAATATATAATATATAATATATAATATATAATATATAATATATAATGTATAATATATAATATATAATATATAATATATAATATATAATATATAATATATAATATATAATATATAATGGAAATTCGTTAACAAAAGTGGATAGTGAAAAAGATCTCGGCGTAATTATCAGTAACGACCTCAAATCATCCAAGCAGTGTATATCAGCCTCTGAGAAAGCAAATAAAATTCTGGGACTGATTGTGCGATCTTTTGATTTCAAAAGTCCATCACTCATTAACAAGCTATATAAATCGTTAGTTCGTCCACATTTGGAATATGCTGTTTCCGTATGGTCACCGAATCTCATTAAAGACATTGACAGACTGGAAAAAGTACAACGGCGAGCCACAAAACTGATTCCAAATACAACTTTGTCAACCGTGTAGTTAATGAATGGAATAAACTTCCTGCACAGGTAGTGCAATGTAGTTCAGTTCGAAGCTTTAAGAATCATTTAGATAAATACCTAAGTAAGATGGTGTAATGATTATAATCTATCTTATACTATTTGTTTTTGTTTTGTTATCATTTGACTGTCTGATTTTCATTTATCATTAGTTATATGTCAATTTATTATTTACTATTTACCTGTTTGTTTATTATTTTAACTATACCTATGCATTTATTTATGTATTTTATTTGTTATTTACATTACTATAGTATTTATTTATTATTTCATTATTAATATTTTTTTTTTTTTTTTTTTTTTTTTTTTTTGCATCCGACCTAGATATGGATCAAAACGTCTCCTGTCGGCATGCTCCGCCTTTATAATCCTTTGTACTCCTTTGTATATAATATATAATAATATATAATATATAATATATAATATATAATATATGATATATAATATATAATATACAATATATAATATATAATATATAATACTGTATATAATATATAATATATAATATATATATATTATATAATATATATATAATATATAATATATATATATATAATATATAATATATAATATATAATATATAATATAATATATAATATATATATAATATATAATATATAATATATAATATATAATATATAAATATAATATATACATAATAATATAATACATAATATATAATATATAATATACAATATATAATATA
>NC_134779.1:4002179-4027179 GCF_046742065.1 Oratosquilla oratoria
AAGCTCTGTAAAAATCAATAGGTTAGATAGGGTTATTCAAGTCTACAATAGAAGGATTGAATTTCATTCACAAACTAAACATATGAATAAGTAGATAAACAAATAAATGAAAAATTAAAAGAGAAAATAAATGAAGAAATTTAACTCATGTCCGTTGAATTTTCCAAATATGGACAAACTTCGACCCTAAACGATTACCGATGAATGTCAATTGCCTTGACCGTACTCTAGTTTTAGATCACTAACTAAATGAACCATTGATTCACGTTGTAACGCTGGCCTCACTTGTATATCAAATACACATTCTAGTAAAAGTTTCTAATTGCAGACTAGTTTTGTTTAGATAAACAAGCCTAGCTTACGCCAGGGGTGCTTGGCCTTCGGCAAGACCCGCTCCGCGCATCTTTTTTTAATACCAATTGCTTTATTTATCTGAATCAGCCTTATCATCTATCTTCACACGCTTTATAGGTTCATCTTCTGTCTCATCACCTTCTCTTCTCCTCTTGGGTGCCAACGATCTTCCCTCTTGAGTAGGCTCCTCACCCGATGCCTCCAACAACTTATTTACAGCCTCGTTGATATTGTCAAGTTTATGTTCAAGTTTACGTTGCATAGCCTCTATTTCTTCTTTTGCAGTACTTTCAGGGGTTGTTGGTTTCTCATCTTCTTCACTGTCATAAGTGTAGTCTGGGAGTACCATATCGATTGCCTCTTTCTCCGATATTGGAGGGATTACTACCATGGACTGATCAGGTTCTTCTTCTGCTATCGCTGCGTCGTCCGAGTGTTCGGTCACCACCCTTGATTGCTGTTCGGGCTCTACTGGCACATCTTGGGCAAAGAATAACTCTTTATATACTACGTTGGTAGGCAGTCTTCGACATTCACTGTCTTTAACCTTCTTCCACCCAGTATAGTAGTATAGTGAGCCCCAACTCGTAACACGGGAACACGCAACGTACAATTGTCCATGTGCGAAGCACTGGGTGCCATCTAGCAAAAGTCCACATTTTTCAAATGTTTGCCCTTGCGACTTGTTAATTGTCATGGCAAAACTCAACTTGACAGGGAACTGCTTGCGCTTGAAGGGGATACTTGAATCCGTGGACTCAAGTGTTTTCCTGGGGATTACGGTCTGTTCTCCTGAATACGTTCCCCCTAGAATCTTGCCAACGATAGTGTTCTTTTCAAAGTTGGTGACCATCAATCGCGTACCATTACACAACTTGGAAGGAGTAATGTTTCTCTTAACCATTACCACGCTACCAACCTTAACCCGCAATTTATGCAAAGGGATAGAAGGGGTGTCTATGGCATTTAAAACAGAGGTCTGTATATCCGAACCTATTTCAATCGGAGTATCAATACTTAGAAATGTTTTCTCCCTTCCTTCAAACATGTCATACACAATGTCGTTGGTTGCGTCTATGTCGTTATTTGTAGGGCTTACTATCACCCTACTCTCAATTTTTTTTTCGTTAAAAACATTATCGGAGAGACCCCCGTAAACTTTACCAGTTAATTCTTCCCGACTCCGAGTCATTATTCCGAATTTTTTTGGCAGTTTAGTAGGGCCACTATGTCCTTGCCCCAACAACAATAAGGATCGTGCAAATTTCTTGTTTTCTTGGTCTGTAGTTTTCAGCCTCACATTTTCGGTAAGTTCGATTTTGATAAGGTCTTCCCAAAAGCCACTTGACTTGATGCAATACCCAAGTTCGTCATCCTTTCCACCACCTCGAACGATAGGTAAGATTTGCCTGAAGTCCCCAGCACACACAAACACTATTCCTCCCATGAAAGCGTCGTTACCGGTTATGTCTCTCAAAGTGATATCCAATACCTCAAAAGTGTTCTTGTTTGCCATAACAACTTCATCCCAGACTATCAATAATGTCATATTCATAAGCTGTGCTAAATCGGAATTCTTCTTGATGCCACATGTTCTCACTTCATTGTATTCCATTAGGGGTATCTTGAACATGTTATGAGCTGTTCTACCACCGTGCAAAACAGTAGCAGTAATCCCAGAAGAAGCGACAGCCAAAGCTATCTTCCCCATGGAACGGACAGAGTCCAATAAAGTGTTAAGCACAAATGACTTACCGGTGCCACCTGGAGCATTCAAAAACACCCCCATTATTCATGCTCTTATTAGCGTTCTTTATCCTTAACATTATGACATCGTAACAATGCCTCTGTTTAATGTTCATGATAGTCAACTTATCGTTAACTTCCTTCAAGAGTTTTTCTTTGTTGTACGACCGTTCCCGGCGAATGACGTTGCTCGACTTTTCCCGGTTTCTACTCTTGGGCAGCCCATACTCTATGATATCTTTTCCTCCACAGTTCCAAACGTGTTCCTGTATATCTTCAAGAGCATCGAGATAAATCTCATCGTTATAGTCTTTCAAACCGGACTGATGAAGGAAATCACTTGAAAAAAGTCCTTAGTCTCACTCCAAATCGTAGACTGATCCTCCAAATCTGAAAACACCAACATACTCGCATATGTTTCTCGAAGCTTTTTTCGATCATTTGTGTGATTGACGATTTCCAATATAGTTTCCGTAACAAAAGTTTTAAAGACGCTGACATATTGATCACCATCTTACTGATTTTCTTTTCATCCGCAACCCACTTCCAATAATGCATATTATGTTTTTTCAACCGAGCTGCTACGGGCAGTGGCATTGTGTCCAACGTCCAACCTTGACCACGATTGGGGTACAACCGCACACGAAAAATCCCTTATACCGGGCACGTCCACACAAACTTGAATCGTCATCTGGGCACGGTTTCGAAAGCGTTTATTTTTAATAGTTAGACAATATATTTTAGAGATAATCTAAGAAGAATGTGGTAGTGGTGATTGTACGCCAGGAAGTGCTTATCTGCAGTTAAAGACGTCACCTTTGCCCTTTACTATCAGACACAGTGTAAATGGGGAACGTAACCGAGAGCATATAGTTATGGGTGAATTATGATAGAACACAGTACTATATACTATCATGGTCGAAATTCTAGAAAAGCTTACCATTGCTTAGTATCATCTATGAAGGGGTCAATTTCTGTTGAATAAATCACCTGGCGCCAGCGAAAAATTGAAACGTGAGATCTCACAACTAGTGAAAGGGTTAATTTTCCTGACCTTTCACAATCCAGCGCCCCATCGTATCAGTATTCCAATATATCCACCGACTTTATCTCTGCTGAGATCGGTGCGACATGTCACGTCCGAACATCCCATTTCTCCTATTATGAATGTCCATATCTGATGAGGTCACTTCACAGTGGTGGTGTTATATTCTCGTTGTTATTCTCTCTCGCTCCAACCAAATATAGCCATACGAGAGCAGGCATAAACTCTTCAACATATATGGGATAAACATACGTAGAGAAAGGTACACTACCTCATGAGTTTATGCATACGAAGAAAGAAATATAAGGAGGTGATTGCCCACATACACGGACCTGAACACGCACGCACACACACACACACACACACACACACACACACACACACACACACACACACACACACACACACACACACACACACACACACACACACACACACACACACACACACACACACACACACACACACACACACTCACACACACACACACACACACACACACACACACACACACACACACACACACACACACACACACACACACACACACACACACACACACACACACACACATATATATATATATATATATATATATATATATATATATATATATATATATATATTGGTCTTGCGTAAATTTCTTCCGCTTTTTTTTCTCAAATTGAGAAAAAAAGAGGACAAAATTTACGCAAGACCAAAAAATGACAAAGCTTCAATAAAATATCTAGTGGTACCATTCGCAAAGGAGGCAAAAGCCATGACCAAAACATTATCTAAAACATGCAAACAAATAGCATACAAATCCGGGCGCAAAATAAAGGACGTCTTAATTAACAAACAAAAACAGCACACCAACGAAAATAGCATAGTGTACGGAATACCTTGCAGTGGATGTCCTGCAACGTACTACGGTGAGACGTCGCGGGGGTTGACAAAGAGACTAAGAGAACATAAGAACAATCTACGACATCACAGAACTTCAAATTCTCTGGTAGTACACGTGGACACACACGGGCATTTACCAGAATGGGAAGAGGCACGCCCTATCTAGACCGGCCTAGAGAGAAAAAGAGAAAGCTGGTCGAGTCCGCATGCATAACACTGGGAAAGGTCAGCAACCACAGAGAAGGATTCGTCAATCTGTCATTCGCAGCCGCCAGATTGGTGATGGAGGAGGGGTTATCGGGCCAATCATAATGCGACATTCTGAGACATTCAGCCGGATGAGACGTAAGGAGAGTATATATACTGTACACACACGTTGTCTGTCACTCTACACATACAACAATCACGTAGGAAAAAGCATACACCAACTAATAACACAGGACCACCTCACCTTCCTCGGCCCAGACTTCCTAACAAGCATTACACACACCGGAACAAGCAACCCAGACATCATTTTCACCAGCCGACACCACCAGGCGACATAACTTCATCAGATCACATACCACTACACTTCACACTATCCACCACAGCAATCACTATCCCCACACCACAGAGACTACT
The DNA here is from genome assembly GCF_046742065.1 of Oratosquilla oratoria. Taxonomy (NCBI): domain Eukaryota; kingdom Metazoa; phylum Arthropoda; class Malacostraca; order Stomatopoda; family Squillidae; genus Oratosquilla; species Oratosquilla oratoria. The sequence goes on from NC_134779.1 coordinate 4,006,834, forward strand.
ATACAAAGAAGCAGACTGGAAGAAATTTAAAACAATACTAGAAACAACAACAGAAGAATACAACAACACAGAAACACAAACCAACACAAGCACTCAAATAAAAGACATAAATTACGTAGACGACAAAATAGAAAACTAGTACAAATTAATACACAACGCAATCGCACAGAGTATACCTACAACACACCACAAACAACTACCCACACCAAAAACATTTATAACACTAAAACAATTAATATGGAAGGCAAACAACATAAAAAATAAAGCTATAACAGAAAATAACTGGACTCCAAACACAGCACAAACAATTAAACAATTACAAACACAAATACTTGAAGAATACAAAAGAAACTACGAAGAAACATGGAACAAATTAATATCAAACATCAAATTCAACCCCAAAAAACCACAAGACTTCTGGAACACAATAAAGAGACTACAAGGATCCAACACTAACACTTCACCATACATAACACATAACAACGACAAACTACACGACGCTAAAGACAAAGAAAACACATTCAGACAGGTATGGCAAAACATTTTTCAGATCACACCAGCAGAAAACACACAATTTGACACAAACCATGAAACAAAAATACTCACATACATAACACAACACCACCAACAAACACAACCTTACACAAACATAGATTTAGACAGACTAGACACTGACAACTACATCAGACAACCCATACAACTAGAAGACGTTAAAAACATAATCAAACACACTAAAAACAAAGCTCCTGGACAATCAGGCATAACGAAACAAATACTCGCACACTTACCAAAAACAACAATACAACTACTCACAGACATATACAACGAAACACACAGCCTAGGATACTTTCCACGAAAATTCAAGAACTCAATCATTACATTCATACCAAAACAAAACAAAGACACCACACAAATACAAAACTACCGACCCATATCACTACTAGAAACACCTGGAAAAATATACAAAAGACTAATCACAAACAGACTTATGGCACACTTACACGAACACGACATGCTAAACCCAAACCAACATGGATACGCACCTGGCAAAGGAACACACACAGCACTCGCCATCATATATGAAACAATCGCAGACACACAAAGACACAAACATGCATGTAACATAATATCACGCGACATATCCAAGGCCTTCGACAAAGTATGGCACGAAGGCCTTAAATAGAAAATACTTCAAACACACCTTCCAGACACCATCACGAAAACACTGTGTAGCTTCCTAGACAACAGAACAGCAAAAATCAAAATAAACCACTACATAGGACCAGCCTTCCCTCTCCAAAGCGGAGTTCCACAAGGAAGCGTTCTCTCTCCAACACTGTTCAACTTATACACATCAGACATACCACCACCCTCACACGGAAGCTACACTATACAATACGCAGACGACGTCACACAGATAATCACATACCCTAACACTACAGGAAAACACATACTTGCCAGAAAGACAGAACATGAAATCAACAAAATTAACACATACGAAAAACAATGGAAACTATCTACAAACACAAACAAATTCCAACTACTAGCCATCTCAACACGCCAACCAGCACCAATAAAAACAAACAACATCATAATACCATACAATAAACAAGCACACATCCTAGGCCTCACCATCAACACACAAGGAATAAAACACCACATCAAAAACAGAATACAAATCACAAAAAACACACTCAATAGACTAAGACGCTTCAGAGGACTAACAACAAAAACACAAATAAAACTATACAAAACATTAGCACGACCACAACTAGAATACCCCCCCAATATTCACAGTCACTAGCACACACACGAACATCAAAAACATGCAAACTTTACAAAACAAAACATTAAGGAAAGTCCTAAAACATAAACCACCATACCTAGAAACACAAGAACAACTCCACAAAACAACAAACATAGCTAATAAAAAAAAAAAATAATAATAATAAAATAAAGAGGAAGGTTACGTATATGATATATAAAGTAATATATAATATATAATACATAAGGCACATTACCTCATACAAACACACATATCCACAGGATATGTGTGTATCACTTAAAACACATTAATAGTAATAGAATTCACACGGCACATTAACCAATACTAACAAACGTAACCTCCCTTAAAAAAACAACAACTATATATATATTTGTAAAATAAATGGAAGCAGGTGTGACACACTATTACTTAAATTAAATATAAATTAAAATAAGAACTTATACTAAAAAACTTGAATTAACACTCACGGCACATTGCCACTATACGAGTATAGCCACACCTGCTCCCAACTCATGTCAATATTCATTATATTTTGTGCAAAATGAAGGAAGGACTTGTATCAAATTAAATAAATAACATCACAATATATTAAAACCAAATTAAAAACTTAAAGTCAAATAAAAATGTGCAGCAGTAAACAAGTCCTCCCTTCATACCATTTATATATATGATTAGCTAGCTAGGGAATTTTCTGATTAGAGCATAGATAGGATGACCATGTAATGTAAAGAAAAAACACCATGCAAGTGGGTCCGCCCCACACTATTACACTCACACTTCCTTCACTTTCGAAACTTCACCTTCACCTATCACCCCCTCCCCCCCTCTTGCTCCCACACTTTCTCACTTACCTGTCGATAATTATCATTATTATTATTATGTCTGTCACTCTGAAGAAGACTTGTAGTCGAAACGTCAGGAATATAGTGTTCTCGCTCTAACCCGCGTTTCTCTACCACCTTTTCCACTCATATATATATATATATATATATACATATATATATATACATATGTATATATATACATATATATATATACATATATATATATATATATATATATATATATATATATATATATATATATATGTATTACAAAGGCGGAGCATGCCGACAGGAGACCTTTTGGTCCATATCTAGGTCGGGTGCGAAAAAAAAATCAATAACAATAAAAAAAACTATAATAATGTAAATAACAAATAAAATACATAAATAAATGCATAGGTATAGTTAAATAATAAACAAACAGGTCAATAGTAAATAATACATACATACATATACCAAGGCTTTTTCCCCCTTACAAGGGAGGTAGCCAAAAAGGGAAAGGCATAAAAACACTCCCACCCATTTCATCCCTACATACACTCCACACCCCTCCCACCCTCCCTCTCATCTGAGCACCTCCTGGATGACGGGTCATCCCTGCACCCTGCCCACCGCCCTGGGTCAGAAGCAGTGTCGCAAGACACAGCACATCCACAGCAAGGCCGCTTCATTTAATCGGCGACCCCCCCTCTCCGTCCCCCCTTGCATATAAGGAGAGGACGGGGAGAAAATCCCTTCGGGCTGCGTCAAAATTTACTCACACATACTACCCCACCCCCCACCCCCCTGCCCATTCCTCCTCATGCAATCACAACATCATCCATATACAACCATTCTCCACTCACCTCTGTCTTCCGTCCTCTCCCTTCCTTCCTTAACAGACATTCCCCTCTTCCCCAAAGCCCCCTTCACCCCATCCATCCACCTCATCCTAGGACGTCCCCTCATGTTCACTCCCTCCACATCTGCCTTCCATATCTCTTTTACTAGTCTTTCTTCACTCATTCTTTCCATGTGTCCAAAACAGACAAATGATAACATAACAAAAACAAATAATATAAAATAAATTATAATCATTACAGCATCTTGCTTAGGTGTTTATCTAAATGATTCTTAAAGCTTCGAATTGAACTGCATTGCACTACCTGTGCAGGAAGTTTATTCCATTCATTAGCTACACGGTTGACAAAGTTGTTTCTACCTACTTCCAAATTGAATCTATTTTCGGACAGTTTGAGACCATTGTTTCTTGTCGGATTCTCATTCAATGTGAAAATTTGGTCACTTTTGATGTTGTCAATTCCCTTTAAATCCTTTTAAGACCTGTATCAAGTCACCTCTGAGTCTACGCTTTTTTAGGGAAAACAGATTCATATGTTTTAATCGATTTTCGTATGATTTATTTTTGATATTTGGAATCAGTTTTGTGGCTCGCCTTTGTACTTTTTCCAGTCTGTCAATGTCTTTAATGAGATTCGGTGACCAAATGTGGACGAACTAACGATTTATATAGCTTGTATGAGTAATGGACTTTTGAAATCAAAAGATCGCGCAATCAGTCCTAGAATCTTATTTGCTTTCTCAGAGGCTGAAATACACTGCTTGGATGGTTTGAGGTCGTTACTAATATTTACACCGAGGTCTTTTTCACTATCCACTTTTGTTAACGAATTTCCAAGTAACTTGTAATTGTACTTACTGTTATTTTTACCTATGTGCATTACCTTGCATTTACTTGTGTTCAATTTCATTGGCCACATTTCAGACCATTGCTGTAATTTATCTAAATCTTCTTGAATATCTAATTGATTTGAGTGATCGTTTGCCACTCCACACAGTTTTGTATCATCAGCAAATTTGGAAACAGTAGATTTTAGTCCATGGTCTATATCATTTATATATACTATGAATAGAAGTGGCCCAAGAACGGAACCCTGAGGAACTTCACTTGTAACATTTTTCCATCAAGAAGTTTTTCCATTTAAAACAACTCTCTATTTTCGACCATTCAACCAATTACTAGTCCAACCTAATAGGCTACCGCTTATTCCGTGTAAAGCTAATTCAGTAAGTAGTCTTATGTATATATATATATATATATATATATATATATATATATACATATATATATGCAATAAAAACACTAGGAGCGTGTGTTCACAAATGCGTAAGTAACCACTAGGAAAAGTAAACTAACGAAGCAGAGCGCTTTCGTATAATTACATCTTCATTCTTTGTATCTGCACTGAAGATGTAATTATACGAAAGCGCTCTGCTTCGTTAGTTTACTTTTCCTAGTGGTTACTTACGCATATACATACATATATATATATATATATATATATATATATATATATATAAAGATACATTTGTATATATGTATATATATATATATACATATATATATATATATATATATATATATATATATATATATATATATATCTAGAGAGAGAGAGAGAGAGAGAGAGAGAGAGAGAGAGAGAGAGAGAGAGAGAGAGAGAGAGAGAGAGAGACAGAGAGAGAGAGAGAGAAGAGAGAGAGAGAGAGAGAGAGAGAGAGAGAGAGAGAGAGAGAGAGAGAGAGAGAGAGAGAGAGAGAGAGAGAGAGAGAGAGAGAGAGAGAGAGAGAGAGAATATATATACAGAAATATATTCATATATATACATATATATACATATATATATATATATATGTATATATATATATATATGCATACATACATATACCAAAGGCTTTTTCCCCATATACGGGGGGTAGCCAAAAAGAAAAAGGCATAGAAACTACTCCCACGTATTTCATCCCCTACATACTCCACTCCCCTACACCCTCCTCCCTCCCTCTCATCTTGGCATATCCTGGATTACGGGTCATTCCTGCAACTTGTCCACTACCCTGGGTCAGAAGCATTGTCGCATTGTCGCTCATCCACAACAAGGCCGCTTCATTAACTTCGCCCCCTCCCCCTCTCCGTCCCCTCTTGAATAAAAGGAGAAGACCGGGAGAAATCCCTTCGGGCTTCGTCAAATTATTTTCATACATACTTCCTCACCCCATATCCCCTACCCACTCCCCCTCATGCATCACAGCATCATCCATACACAACCCTTCTCCATTTATCCCTATCTTCTGTCCTCTCCCGTCCAAAAAATCAAAACCATTGGGCATATCCGATCATGACATATGTCTTCTTACTCCCATATATAGACAACAATTGAAATGTAGTAAACCAACGGACAAACTATTATATACCTGGAATAAGGATGAAAATGAGACCTTATTGGGTTGTATGGGGTGTACAGATTTTGATATATTATTTGACAGTGATGCCTCTATTGATGTTAATGTTTATGTATTGAACTCGTACTTGAATTTTTGCATTAACATTATTGTGCCCCCAAAAATTGTCAAATGCTTCCCAAATGATAAACCACGGGTAACGAAAAAACTAAAGGATTTACTAAACAAGAAAAAACACATTCATCGTGTTAATGATAAATATCAGTTAAAAGAGGTTCAAAAAGATATTGATCAAACTATTTCTTTATGCAATAAACCATGGGTAACGAAAACACTAAAGGATTTACTAAACAAGAAAAAACACATTCATCGTGTTAATGATAAAAATCAGTTAAAAGATGTTCAAAAAGAAATTGCTCAAACTATTTCTTTATGCAATAAACCATGGGTAACGAAAAAACTAAAGGATTTACTAAACAAGAAAAAACACATTCATCGTGTTAATGATAAAAATCAGTTAAAAGAGGCTCAAAAAGAAATTGATCAAACTATTTCTTTATGCAATAAACCATGGGTAACGAAAAAACTAGAGGATTTACTAAACAAGAAAAAACACGTTCATCGTGTTAATGATAAAAATCAGTTAAAAGAGGTTCAAAACGGAAATGATCAAAATATTTCTTGATGCAATAAACCATGGGTAACGAAAACACTAAAGGATTTATTAAACAAGAAAAAACACATTCATCGTGTTAATGATAAAAATCAGTTAAAAGGGGTTCAAAAAGAAATTGATCAAACTATTTCTTTATGCAATACACCATGGGTAACGAAAAAAACTAAAGGATTTATTAAACAAGAAAAAACACATTCATCGTGTTAATGATAAAAATCAGTTAAAAGAGGTTCAAAAAGAAATTGATCAAACTATTTCTTTATGCAATAGACCATGGGTAACGAAAAAACTAAAGGATTTTCTAAAAAAGAAAAAAACACGTTCATTGTGTTAATGATAAAAATCAGTTAAAAGAGGTTCAAAAAGAAATTGATTAAACTATTTCTTGATGCAATAAACCATGGGTAACGAAAACACTAAAGGATTTATTAAACAAGAAAAAACATATTCATCGTGTTAATGATAAAAATCAGTTAAAAGAGGTTCAAAAAGAAATTGATCAAACTATTTCTTTATGCAATAAACCATGGGTAACGAAAAAAACTAAAGGATTTACTAAACAAGAAAAAACACATTCATCGTGTTAATGATAAAAATCAGTTAAATGAGGTTCAAAAAGAAATTGATCAAACTATTTCTTTATGCAATAGACCATGGGTAACGAAAAAACTAAAGGATTTACTAAACAAGAAAAAACACATTCATCGTGTTAATGATAAAAATCAGTTAAAAGAGGTTCAAAAAGAAATTGATCAAACTATTTCTTTATGCAATAAACCATGGGTAACGAAAAGACTAAAGGATTTACTAAACAAGAAAAAACATATAATCGTGTTAATGATAAAAATCAGTTAAAAGAGGTCCAAAAAGAAATTGATTAAACTATTTCTTGATGCAAAAAACCATGGGTAACGAAAACACTAAAGGATTTATCAAACAAGAAAAAACACATTCATCGTGTTAATGATAAAAATCAGTTAAATGAGGTTCAAAAATAAATTGCTCAAGCTATTTCTTTATGCAATAAACCATGGGTAACGAAAAAACTAAAGGATTTACTAAACAAGAAAAAACACATTCATCGTGTTAATGATAAAAATCAGTTAAAAGAGGTTCAAAAAGAAATTGATCAAACTATTTCTTTATGCAATAAACCATGGGTAACGAAAAAACTAAAGGATTTACTAAACAAGAAAAAACACATTCATCGTGTAATGATAATAACACTGTATAACAATGAAAAAAAACGGAAATGAGACTATCCTTTTCTAGAGTTATTTTTTGCGTAGATCACGAATATAACATCCGTTTCTTTCTGTGACCCTACAGTTCTTCGTAAATGGCAGTGCCCGCAATATCTATCTGAACGGTATTTTTTGTTGCTTTTACCATTTATATAATTTTTCACATAGCTATGTGGTTTTTTTTCTTAACATGCCTAGAGAATGCAAGAATTCGCCAGACAAGTTTTGTTATATATGTGGATCAGTTACATTAAGGCAATACAAGAGACAATTGACTCAACGTGTAAAGAAACTTTATGAGCTGTACTTTGGATGTAAAGTGGGTGACCAGGACAAAAGCTGGGCACCTCACATATGTTGTGTCAGGTGTACAAGTTCCCTTTCTGCCTGGGTGAAAGGCAAAGGGACTAGCCTCATGTTTGGCGTACCAATGGTATGGAGGAAGCCAAAGGACCACTCAACAGATTGCTACTTCTGCTTAACGGATATTAAAGGTGGGTGTTCAGTGTTTATTTTTTACTGTTTTTATATATATTTTCAAGAGATGTATCAATAAAAAAGATAGAAATACATAATAAGTTGCACTTCCACTATTTTTGCACGTGATCACAACCAATAGTATCCATTTTTAGTCTGATTTTATTTTATTTTCCTGCAGGTCGCAACAGAAAAGGCAAGAAATCTATCGTGTATCCAGATCTTCAGTCTGCTATTCGCCCAGTTCTACATTCAAGTGATATTCCTGTACCACAGCCGCCCTCTGAACTACCAAGCGATGACACGAGCAACTCAGACGATTCAGAATCTCAAGATGCAACGTATACGACACAACTTGAATCTGATAAGAAACCACACCTCATCACCCAACCAGAACTCAATGATCTAGTTCGTGATCTAACACTTACTAAGCAACAGAGTGAACTCCTGGCCTCACGTTTGCAACAATGGCACCTGTTGGATGAAGAAGCTCGAATTACAGTATTTAGGAAGCGTTCTGCAAATCTACAGGATTTCTTCACTTTGGAAAACAACTTGACTTATTGTAATGATATCAGAGGCCTATTCAGTGCCCTTGAGCTGTCCTATGAACCCAATGAGTGGAGGCTATTCATAGATGGATCCCTTTACAGCATAAAAGCAGTTCTGTTGCACATTGGGAACACCATGCCTTCAGTTCCAGTTGCTTACTCAGTCATTTTAAGAGAGACATATGAGAACCTTGCTTTTATTCTAGACCGCATAAGTTACAAAGAGCATGAGTGGTTAATTTGTGCAGACTTGAAAGTAGTAGCCATACTTAATGGGCTACAAACTGGATACACCAAATTTATGTGCTTTCTTTGCAAGTGGGACAGTAGGGCCAGATCAGAACATTATATACGCTCAGAATGGCCATCTCGGGAATCTATGACGCTTGGATGCCATAATGTAATTCATGAGCCACTAGTTAAGAAGGAGAAAATCATTTTGCCACCACTGCATATAAAACTAGGCCTAATGAAGCAATTTACCAAAGCACTGCAACATAACAAGCCATGTTTCCAGTATCTCAAAGGGATCTTCCCTAAAATTAGTGATGCCAAGATTAAAGAGGGTATATTTGTAGGCCCTCAGATTCGCAAGCTTATAAATGATGAGGACTTTGAGGCGACAATGGATGAACCTGAGCTAGCGGCCTGGCATGCATTCAAAGATGTATGCAAAGGGCTTCTGGGAAAGCACCAAGAGTCCCAGCGAGAGCGTAAAGTGGAGAGGCTAATCAAATGCTACCAAGATCTCGGATGCAATATGTCACTGAAGATACACTTTCTTCATTCTCATCTGTTCTTCTTCCCAGGGATGCAGCAGATGTGAGTGATGAACATGGAGAGAGGTTCCATCAAGATATAGCGTCAATGGAAAACAGGTACAAGGGAAAATGGAGCCCTGCTATGCTGGCTGACTTCTGTTGGAACCTGAAGCGTGACACGCCTGAGACGTCTTATAAAAGAAGAAGTGAATAATAGATTGTAGGTTAATACATCATATAAAGCTAACAAACATGTCGATTCATTATATATTAATTAAATAAATACAATGAAGACATTTAATCTGACTTTGGGAGCAAAATACATTTATGGAACCTTGGAAATCTCTATTAATTGCATAATTATTAAAACAGCGATTTACAAAAAATTGTGACGTGGCATGAAATTTTTGTTATCAAATTTGTATTCAGCACACTGAACTTCATAATAAAACGCACATGAGAACTATGTTTTCTTCTTAATCCTGAAATTTGTTGTACAGTGTAATCAGTTAAAAGAGGTTTAAAAAGAAATTGATCAAACTATTTCTTTAAGCAATAAACCATGGGTAACGAAAAAACTAAAGGATTTACTAAACAAGAAAAAACACGTTCATCGTGTTAACGATAAAAATCAGTTAAAAGAGGTTCAAAAAGAAATTGATCAAACTATTTTTTATGCAAAAATATGTATAAAATCAAGGTGGAAAACTTGTATCAGCTTGGAATGGTGTTAGACAAATAATAGGAATGAAGAAGAACAAGGTCGATTATGGAGTAATAAATGTAACAGACTTTTGTAATGATCTTAATGTTTTCTATGCAAAGTTTGATAAATACGACTTCTCTGCTGAACGATCACACATCACAAGTTTTCACCGTAACAGGGGAGACTCGCGCATTGTTGTCACGTCTGATGAGGTACTCAAAGCTTTACAATCTGTTAAGATTGGTAAGGCTGCTGGGCCAGATAGAATTAATGAAAATGTACTGAAGTTATGTAAAGAACCGTTAGCGCCTTTTTTGTGTAAAATTTTTCAGCAATCCTTGGATAATGCCTATATACCTACCCTATGGAAAACATCTGAATCAATACCAGTACCATACCCCCCACCCCCCACCCCCCCCCCCCAAAAAAAAAAATCCCCACTAACATGTAAAAAAGATTATCGCCCAGTAGACTTGACTTCTATTATGATGAAATGTTTAGAGGAAATCGTAAAGGAAATACTTTGTGAGCAAATCAGACATTTTACCGATCCTTTTCAATTTGCCTATACCATAAACTCCAAACATTTTGCTAAGATATTATTTGTAGATTTTTCAAGTGGCTTCAACACCATACAGCCCCACATAATGATGTAAAATTAAATAATATGAACGTAAATGCCAACCTGATATTATGGATTAATGATTTTCTCACATGTAGACCACAATATCTTAAATTTCTTGATACTATATCAGATGTCGTTATTACAAACACAGGTGCTTCACAGGGATGTGTATTGTCACCCATATTATTCACTTTATACACCAGTGACTGTCGATGCCGTGCCAGTAACTATCAACTTTTTAAATACGCAGATGATAATGCCCTTGTTAGCCTGTGTACTAATAATGATATCATGCATCGAGAAGAAGTAGAGCGTTTCAATGAATGGTGTAATGACAACTACCTTGAACTTAATCTTAAAAAGACAAAGGAAATGGTTATTGATTTTAGTACCACACAAGTTGCTCAACAGTCATTAGATATAAATGGGGAACTTGTGCATACTGTTAATGAATACAAATATCTCGGCACAATCATAGATAATAAGTTCAGTTTTAATAGTAATGCGAAGGCAGTGTACAAAAAAGTAAATTCAAGAATGCACTTTGTAAGGAAACTGTACAAACTTAGAATTGATACAAAAATCATGGATTTATTCTATTCCGCTCTAGTACAGTCCGTCATTTTATTTTCTATCAACTGTTGGTATGGCAACTGCAGCGTAGAATTAAAGAATAAACTTACAAGAGTAATGAAGAACTGTGGAAAACTGTGTGTTTAAAATATGATTTCATTGCTGGACATATACAAAAGGAGTACAATCCAAAGATGTCATATAATTATCAATGGTGCAACACACCCACTGAATTACAGTTACCAAATATTACCTTCAGGAAAAAGACTGAGATCATTGAAAAGCAGAACAATTAGGTTTTCTAAATACTATGTGCCAGCTAGTATAAGAATCCTAAATGAGGAAAAGTTAAACACATCATAGGGTAGACTGTTAAGGCTTGAAACTCAGATGGTAATTTTTTGTGTTTCACTAGCTTTTGTGTAAATGAGATTTTGATAACCACTGTAAGATTGTAGTAGCTCATCTATGTATGATTGTCCTCGACTTCTTATGAAAACACACAAGACAAATTTCATGTAATTTACGTGACCAAATTTTTTTTTTATTCGTTTATTATTTATTTTTTCCTCAACAGACGCCCCTTTCTTTCGTAATGTCCCTTTCACCCCATCCATCCATCTCATCCTTGGACGACCCCTCATATTCACTCTTTCCACCGCTGCCTTTTATTAATCTTTCTTCACTAATTGTTTCCATATGTCCAAACCATCCTAATACTCTTTCATCAACCCTATCTCCCAGTTCCCTTTCCACCCCTGTTTTCCTCCTCACCTCCTCATTTCTCACTCTAGCCTAGTAACCCCTATCATACTTCTCAGACATTTCATCCCAAACACATTCATACTCCTTCTCTCTTCCTCTCTTATGTCCCATGTTTCTGCCCCGTACAGCGCTGTCGACACAATCACTCCTTCATATAACCTCATCTTAGCATCCATTCCCAGATGTCTATTTCGCATTACATTTTTTAATCCACCAAGGCATTTACTCGCTTCTTTGAACCTACATTCTACGGGATTTAAACACTTTCACCAGGATAGAAACTACAAATAAGGTGGGGGTGTTCTGTTGTACGTTAGAATCAAAGTCCATGCCTGTGTTTTAGAGAAAGTAAAACAAGATGCATATGATAGTCTGTGGGTAAAATTAACCCAAACAAATGGACAAAAATGTAGATGCAATATATAGGCCAAAAACATTATCAATAACAGACGACAAACTGTTGTTTCAAGAACTGTCTAGTTTCTGTAACCATAAGTTATTGATAATGGGTGATTTAAATTTTACTGACATTGATTGGATGACCCTTGAACATGGCCTTATAGGTAGTCGCTTGACAGAATTTGTCCGTGACAATTACTTGGTATAGCATTTGAAAGAGCCCACAAGACATGGAAACTCACTAACTAGCCGCGAAAGCATGATAACCGATGTAGAAGTTAATGAAACTATTGCAAATAGCGATCACAACTTAGATTCAAACTTGTAAACAATTCTAGAATAGATACTTTTGTGTCTAAAATACCCCATTTCAAGACGTTCAGTTCATAGGACCACGTCAGGGACCAGATGTGGGAAATATTTCAAAATACACTTACTAAGATGATTCATACTTATATCCCATTTAAGGACAGACGCCCCCCAAACCAGGCTCGCCCAAAATGGCTCGAAAAAGAAACTGAAAAATGTATTGCTAAAAAGAGACAGCCTTATAAGAAATAGAAGAGCCCGGGTGCACCTAATGACTATCAAAGTTATGTAATAATACAGAGAAAGTTAAATAAAAAACAAACAAAAAAACACAATACGAAATGAATATCACAGATAAATTCAAGGAGAATCCCAAAGAATTCTATAGTTACACTGGAGATAAAAAGGTTATTAAAAATCACATTGACCCACTATTATCTACTGACGGTTGACTTGAGTATTGAAACGAAGGAATGTGATATTTCAAACAAATATTTTAGCCCAGTATCATAAGAGATGTTATCGAACATCATTTAGAAAGTAACTGTTTGATCAATGACAGCCAGCTTGAATTCAGACGGAACCATTCTTGCGTGACTAAATTACTCGAATTCTGCAACACAGTCATCTCGAAGTATGACAATATATATATGTATATATATATATATATATGTATATATATGTATGTATGTATATATATATATATATATATATATATATATATATGTATGTATGTATATATATATATATATATATATATATATTTAAAATATTTAAACTTTGCACAAGCTTTTGATACCGTCCCCCCACGAAAAGCTACTTACTAAATTAGCTTCACACGGAGTAAGTGGTAGCCTATTAACTTGGACTAGAAATTGGTTGAATGATCGAAGAGAGAGGGAGAAGGCACGGGGTAGCTATGATAGTGGGACCAAGACTGGCACAGTATATTCAAGATGTGGAATTGATCAACGAAAGACTAATGAAGTGAACAATATGAATAAAAGGAAGAAAGTACAATATATATCAAGTGTATGCACCACAACAGGGATGTCCTGAAGAAGAAAAAGAAAATTTCCTAGATCTTTTAGAGGAAGAATATGAGATTCTAGATAGCGATATAGGACTTTTGATTGGTGATTTTAATGCTAGAGTAGGAAAGAAAAGAGAAGGAATAGAAAATGTGATATGAACATTTGGAGAAGAGACGAGAAACTCAGAAGGAGAAAAAATGATAGACTACTGCATGAGAAATGGTTTGAAAATAATTAACGGCTTTTATCAACATAAAGAGGAACATAAATTTACTAAATATAGATGGAATAAAAATACCGGACAGTTTGATATAAGATCAATTATCAATTACATAATATGTTCAAACAGAAGAATTTTCACCAATATAAATGTAATACCAGGAGTGAGTTTAGATTCAGACCACAGGTTACTAGTGGCTGATATTAAGATCGGTAAGGTAAAACCACAAAAAATGTAGAAAAAGAAAAGTAATTAGAACAAAAAGTTTGCAAAAGGATAAAAAGAGTGCTTATAAAACAAAACTTACACAAAAATTGGAGAAGCAAATTGACGAGGAAAAGAAAGATGGGATATTTTGAAAGAAACAATCAGTGAGGTAGTAGAAGAAACTTTAGGGATAGAATGGATTGGTGGAAATAGGAAAGGATACACACCTTGGTGTAATAAGGAGGTCAAACAGGCAGTAAAAATCAAAACTTTAAAGTTAAGAAGGTGGCTAAGAAGACGAAAACTAGAAAGCCGAGCAGAATATGTACTGGCAAGGAAAGAATTTATTTTTTTGCAAAAGATCGAGCCAAGACCGAGACATGGAAAGGTCTGGTAGAGATTGACAGAGGATTTGCAGAAAGGAAAAAAATTATATGGTATAATAAAGTCATATAGGAAAAGCAAGACAAAACAATATAACATTAAAGACCTAGAGGGGAATGTTCATATAGATCAGGATGAGATAGACAACAGATGGACAGAATCCTTCCATGAGCTCCTGAATGCAGGAAATAAGGAACAATGGAAAGAGATGGAGAAATATTTAGATGGAAAAGAACATGATGAAATCACAGAAAAAAATTTGAATGGGCATTGAAAGAAATGAAAAATTCCAAAACACTAGGAGTAGATGAAATATCAATAGAGTTAATAAAGGAAGGAGGAAATGTAGTACAGCAAAATATATTAAAGCTCATAAATAAGATCTATAGAGGTGGAACGATACCAGAGGAGTGGGGTAAAACCCTAATAGTCCCAATTTTCAAAGGTAAAGGTGATGCTGGATGTTGTAACAACTATAGAGGGATTTCCCTCATACTTACATCACAAAGCTATATGAAGAAATAATTGAGAGAAGAGTAATAGACCTAGTAGAACCATTTCAGGAGAGGAGCAGCATGGTTACAGAAATAATACATCAGTTACGGACTTAACTTTTGGACTAACGATGGTGATAGAGAAGGCATGGGAGTATAACCAGAGTCTATACATTGCTTTTATTGATCTACAGAAGGCTTTTGATTCAATACCTCGCGAAAAGGTATGGAGATGTATGGAGGAGAGGTATGGTGTCAAGGGATATCTAAAGAAAACTATAAAAAGTTTGTGTTACCCCTGTGTATGTAGTGTTAGAACATCAAAGGGGGCAGAAAAGTGGTTCCCTGTAAAGACAGGGGTTAAACAAGGAAGTGTGTTATCCCCTCTGCTTTTTATAGCATATATGAAAACTGTAATAGAGAATTTTAAAGAAGGTAAAGAAGAAAACTATAAGAACAGAATGATGGTTTATGCAGATGATATAGCTGAATAGAGCACAGATAGGGAAGAGATCGAAGAAGACATAAAAAGGTGGAATGAGTGCTTTATAAGGAAAGGCATGAAAATTAATGTAGAAAAGACAGCGATACTGACCGTTAGCAGAAGAGAAGAACATGGGATCAGCATCACCATAGGAAATAAGATAGTAAAAAATACAAACACCCTCAAATGTCTTGGAAGTGTAGTCATTAAAGAGGGCGGAAATAAGTGGGATATTTCAGAAAGAATAAATAAATTTAGTGCAAATGTTGGAGCTCTCTGGCCAATAACAATAATAAAGGAAAAACATGTACCTTTAGAAGTGAAAAGGATTATTTTCAATACTGTCTTGACTCCTACCCTAACATACGGTTCAGAAAGCTGGGCCATGACAAAAGTAGACATAAGCAGGATTCAGGCAGCGGAAATGAGACCTTTAAGAGCCATAGTTGGAAAGACAAAGAGAGATAAGCTAAAAAACGAAGATATAATGAAAAGTATTGGAATCTGTTCCATGCTATACAAAATAGATGCTGCCCAGTTAAGATGGTTAAGAGATTTAGAAAGAATGGATGAAAAAAGAACTGCAAGGGGATGTTGGGAATGGATGCCGGATGGAAGAAGGCCAAGAGGAAGACCGAGAAAGAGATGGAAAGAAAATGTTGAAGAAGCCCTCAGCAGATATGACTTGCCCAACATCGAAACTCTGAGGGAGGAAGGGACATTTCATGATAAAACCAGATAAAGGAGCATGCTGGGACTACTGGTAGGCATAACGCCTACTACTGGGAGCTGAAGTAAGAAGTAATAAAGATCGAAAACAGAGAGTTGTTCTAAATGGCAAAACTTTTAGGTGGAAAAATGTTTCGAGTGGAGTTCTTCAGGGTTTCGTTCTTGGGCCACTTTTATTCATAGTATATATAAATGATATAGACCACGGACTAAATTTATTGTCTCCAAATTTGCTGATGATACAAAATTGTGCGGAATGGCAAATGATCACTTAAATCAATTAGATATTCAAGAAGATTTAGATCAATTACAGGAATGGTCTGAAAAGTGGGTAATGAAGTTTAACACAAGGAAATGCAAAGTTCTATCCGAGAGTTGAGACCTTGACGTGGTGGATAGGCTTGAGAATCTTAATGATTACAAAAGCTATGTCGATAGAGAGTAAATCTCTGCAGGGTCACCCATATCGAATAGGTTTTGTAAGAAAGATTAGACAAAGAGTTGCTCAAACACACAGTCGCAGGACCCACTGCTAACTGGCACGTCCCTGATGGCAAACAAGGAAATTCCTCATAGATTGGACCATTTGGCACACTATAGATATAGGGCTCCACCGAATATAATGAATAAGGTGACACCAGAGAAATATTTCACCAGATACCAGTTGGCACGTAGGTGATATTACTGCCAACCCTCCTTCATAGCAAATATGAATATCACAACCAAAGCAAAACCGGGCGTTCCTGTTGGATCATCGTCTCCTAAAGGTCCAACCGCATTGCCTCGTGTCCTTACGGGCAGTGTACCACCGAATGTGAGTAAGCACTGTCGAAGCAGACCCAAGTCTTGGACATTAAACAGCATGAAAAAAATGTAGATCTATACTTACAACGTCCGAAGTCTCTTAGAAGATCACAAGCTGCAGAGTTTAATGGAAGAACTAGACAACATCGAGTTCGACATCGTAGGACTAAGCGAAGTCCGAAGAACGAAAGAAAGGCTGATACAATTACAAGATGGTCACCACCTTTTATACTATAGAGGTAAGGACAAAGAAAGATCTAGTGGAGTAAGACTCTTGATAAACCGAGAGGTTGCTGGTAACGTAGTCAAATTCAGTAGTTTGTCAGATAAGGTAGCTTGGATTGTGATTAGGTTGTGTAAAAAGTACACTCTAAAAATAGTTCAGGTTTATGCACCAACTTCACAGAGTTCAGACAATGAAATTGAGTCGTTCTATGATGATTTAAGTCAGGTAGTGGATCAAGAAAAAGTAAGTACACGTTGGTAATAGGAGACTTTAATGCTAAAGTGGGGAAGAAGATGGGAGATGAGACGTGCATTGGTAAGTTTGGAGTAGCTGAAAGAAATGACAGAGGCGAGATGTTAGTAAACTTTGCAGAGAACTACAACATGAGGATAATGAACACTTTCTTCCAAAAGCGTGTAGGTCGTAAATGGACGCGGAGAAGTCCAAATGGAACAACAAAGAACGAAAAAGACATCATATTATGAGATGAGAGCAAAAGCGTTAGCAATGTTATGGTGATAAATAAAGTCAACATAGGTAGTGACCATAGAATGGTAGGTTGCACAGCTAAATTCAATATCAGAGCCGAGAAAAATAAACTAGTTTTAAAAAAGAAAATAAGTCTTGCAAAGGTTAAGGATAATAATAAGAAATTTCAGTTAGAAATTAAAAATAGATTCGAAGCTCTAAGAACTAACGAGGACAGCGTGGAAGATATTAATTTGAATTTAGTGAATATCATTAGGGAATCGGCAAAGCAGGAAGTACAAAAAACATTAGAGGAAACAAATAATCCAAATCTACAAATGACCTAATTAAAAGAAGGAAGACCATGCAGATTAAAAGCAGAAGAGACGAAATAGAGAGAATAGAACTAAACAAGCTTATCAACATCAGAGAAAAGAAAGAGAAACATGGATGAAGTAGAGGAAAATATTCGGAAAGGTAAAAACATTAAAGGGACCGGGCGCAGACATGCTTCAGGAAGACAGCAAATTATATGTTTGAGAAATAAAAACAGAGAAATAATTAAATGCAGAGACAAAATGGTAAAAAGAGTAGAAGAATTTTACCAAGAGCTTTACTCGTCGAAGATCGTAGTTGAGTTAGTAAATTCATGTATAGACGTTAGTAGTGTACCACAGATTACAAAGAAAGAAGCAGAATTTGCTCTAAAATTATGAAACGAGGGAAAGCACCTAGGGAAGATGGTATACCAATAGATCTGTTGAAAGACGCAGGTAAATTAGTTCATATTAAATAATCTCAGTTGTACACCCAGTGCTTACGTCAAGAAAGCGTCCCTGCTGCGTGGTGCAATGCTATAGTGATTTTGCTTCATAAAAAGGAGATCAGAAGGACCTTAGTAACTACCAACCGATTAGCTTGCTATCAAACTTATGTTAAAGTATTCTCCAAGATTACAAAGGATTACAAAGGCGGAGCATGCCGACAGGAGACCTTTTGATCCATATCTAGTTCGGATGCGAAAAATCATAATAATGATAAAATAATAAATAAAAACTATAATAATGTAAATAACAAATAAAATACATAGATAAATGCATAGGTATAGTTAACTAATAAACAAACAGGTAAATAGTAAATAATAATAAATTGACATATAACTAATAATAAATGAAAATCAGACAGACAAATGATAACAAAACAAAAACAAATTATATAAAATAAATTATAATCATTACAGCATCTTACTTAGGTGTTTATCTAAATGATTCTTAAAGCTTCGAACTGAACTACATTGCACTGCCTGTGCAATAAGTTTATTCCATTCATTAACTACACGGTTGGCAAAGTTGTTTCTATCTACTTCCAAATTGAATCTATTTCCGGACAGTTTGAGACCATTGTTTCTTGTCTGATTCTCATTCAATGTGAAAATGTTGTCACTTTTGATGTTGTCAATTCCTTTTAAAATCTTAAAGACCTGTATCAAGTCACCTCTGAGTTTACGCTTTTTTAGGGAAAACAGATTCATATGTTTTAGTCGATTTTCGTATGATTTATTTTTGATATTTAGAATCAGTTTTGTGGCTCGCCGTTGTACTTTTTCCAGTCTGTCAATGTCTTTAATGAGATTCGGTGACCATACGGAAACAGCATATTCCAAATGTGGACGAACTAACGATTTATATAGCTTGTATGAGTAATGGACTTTTGAAATCAAAAGATCGCGCAATCAGTCCTAGAATCTTATTTGCTTTCTCAGAGGCTGAAATACACTGCTTGGATGATTTGAGGTCGTTACTAATAATTACACTGAGGTCTTTTTCACTATCAACTTTTGTTAACGAATTTCCAAATAACTTGTAATTGTACTTACTGTTATTTTTACCTATGTGCATTACCTTGCATTTACTTGTGTTCAATTTCATTAGCCACTTTTCAGACCATTGCTGTAATTTATCTAAATCTTCTTGAATATCTAATTGATTTGAGTGATCGTTTGCCACTCCGCACAGTTTTGTATCATCAGCAAATTTAGAAACAGTAGATTTTAGTCCATGGTCTATATCACTTATATATATACTATGAATAGAAGTGGCCCAAGAACGGAACCCTGAGGAACTCCACTTGTAACATTTTTCCATCAAGAAGTTTTTCCATTTAAAACAACTCTATTTTCGACCATTCAACCAATTACTAGTCCAACTTAATAGGCTACCACTTATTCCGTGCGAAGCTAATTTAGTAAGTAGTCTTTCTTGTGGGACGGTATCAAAAGCTTTTGCAAAGTCTAGATATATTAAATCTATGTTGTTTCTTTTGTCATAATTCGAGATAACTGTGTTGTAGAATTCAAGTAA
>NC_134779.1:4032179-4064679 GCF_046742065.1 Oratosquilla oratoria
TGATGAGTGAGGAAAATGGAGGAGAAATAAGGAAGGACGAGGTGAAGGCAGTTGTTAAGATGATGAAAGTAGGTAAGGCACCTGGTCTGGATGGATGCCATGCAGAATGTCTAAAAAAAAAAAAAAAAAAAGGAAGTACAGTGATGGTGGACTGGTTGGTGAGGTTATTTAATGTTTGTTGGAGAGAGGGTAGAATGCCGGAAGACTGGAAGAGTGCCTGTATAGTTCCACTTTACAAGGGAAAAGGGGAGAAGTGTGAATGTAGTAGTTTCAGAGGGATTAGCTTGTTAAGTGTAGTTGGGAAGGCTTATGGGAGGATCTTGATTGAGAGGATTAGGAGAGGAACAGAGGGAGTAATTGGTGATGAACAGTGTGGATTTAGGACAGGTAGAGGTTGTGTAGATCAGATCTTTGTGGTAAGACAAATATGTGAGAAAGCTATGGGAAAGGGGAAGGATGTTTTTTTTGGGGGGGGCTTTTATGGATCTGGAAAAGGCTTACGATAGGGTAGACAGAAAGGCACTGTGGGAGGTTATGCAGATATATGGGATAGGAGGAAAGCTTCTAGGAGCTGTCAAGAGTTTTTATGAGAGTAGAGCTTGTGTCAGGATTAGAAATGGAGAGAGTGAGTGGTTCGAGGTAAAGGTGGGACTTCGTCAGGGATACGTTATGTCGACCTGGCTGTTCAACTTATACATGGATGGAGTAGTGCGAGAGGTAAATGCAAGAGTAGTGGGTCAGGGACTGGAGATGGTTAAAGAAAATGGAGAAAATGGGAGGTGAGCCAGCTGTTGTTTGCGGACGACACTTCGCTTGTGGCAGGATCGGAGGAGGGACTGAGGAAGTTGGTGATAGAGTTTGGGAGAGTATGTGATAGAAGAAAGCTAAAGATAAATGTGGATAAAAGTAAGGTGATGAGATGTACAAGGGGTGAAAGTGGCAGTAGACTGGAAGTGAGCATTAAGGGAGAGCGACTGGAGGAAGTGGATAGTTTTAGATACTTGGGTGCAAATGTGGCAGGGAAAGGTGGAGTGAAGGTGGAGGTAGAATGTAGATTGAGAGAAGCGAGTAAATGCCTTGGTGGATTAAAAAGTGTAATGAGGAATAGAAATTTGGGAATGGATGCTAAGAGGAGACTGTATGAAGGAGTGATTGTGCCAACAGCACTGTATGGGGCAGAAACATGGAACATAAGAGAGGAAGAGAGAAGGAGTTTGAATGTGTTTGAAATGAGGTGTCTGAGAAGTATGATGGGGGTTACTAGGCTAGATAGTGTGAGAAATGAGGAGGTGAGGAGAAGAACGGGGGTGGAAAGGGAGTTGGGAGATAGTGTTGATGAAAGAGTATTAGGATGGTTTGGACACATGGAAAGAATGAGTGAAGAAAGACTAGTAACAGAGGTATGGAAGGCAGATGTGGAGGGAATGAACATTAGGGGACGTCCTAGGATGAGATGGATGGATGGGGTGAAAGGGGCTTTGGGGAAGAGGGGAATGTCTGTTGAGGAAGGAAGGGAGAGGACAGAAGACAGGGGTGAATGGAGAATGGTTGTATATGGATGATGTTGTGATGCATGAGGTGGAATGGGCAGGGGGATGGGGGATGAGGTAGTATGTGTGAGCAAAATTTGACGTAGCTCGAAGGGATTTCTCCCCGTCTTCTCCTTTTATGCATGGGGGGACGGAGAGGGGGGTCGCCGATTTAATGAAGCGGCCTTGCTGTGGATGTGCTGTGTCTTGCGACACTGCTTCTGACCCAGGGCAGTGGACAAGGTACAGGGATGACCCGTCATTCAGGAGGTGCTAAGATGGGAGGAAGGGTGGAGGGGTGTGGAGTGTATTCAGGGATGGAATGGGTGGGAATGATTTTATGCCTTATCCTTTTTGGCTACCTCCCTTGTAAGGGTGAAAAAGCCTTGGTATATGTATGTATATACTTGCAAGCCTGAAGCTCTGTAAAAAGATGATACTATCGTACATGGTAATGTATTGTATTAGTGTACTTATGAAAAATATCACATCTTGAGCTATATAAAAATCTTATCTCGTGTCTGAGATATTGCAGTCTTAATCTACTGTATATACATAACCGAAACTGTATACATTTTTTCTACATACAGTTGAGTGAGAAATAGCAAATTCATAAGATATAAATAAAGCTGACACACTCAGTCTTAGCCTCATCATTGTCATTTTCAATATCTGAAATTTGCTCATAGTTTTTTTTCGGGAAGGAAGGGTTCCAAATAAACAAAAAGTGTCCACAAAACCTGGAATGTGGGAAATCTTGTGTAATATAACACTTTCTTATCTTTATCCTTAAATTCTTCTATATCATACTTTTGTGACCGAGCTTCAACTTTGGCTCGAAGCTCAATGTTTTCGGTTCTCAAATTCTGCAATTCCTCAATCATTGAAGACATCATATCTTCTGTCAGATATATCTGTGTTCCACTTCCTGGAGTAGTAGGTTGGACCTCTGTTGTATCCTTATCTTTATTAAGTAATAATAATGACTCGGCTGCTGCATAATCCTTTTCCTTTTTAATTCCGTCTTCTTGTTGTTTAAACCTTAAGCTCTCTGGAGAAGCAACTGGTTGTTCTGCCTTTGAACCATGCATGTTTACTGAGGGTACTCAATGAGGACTGTCCCTATGATACAATTCTGCCTTCTTCCCTGTAAAAATAAATAGATACTATGAAAAAACAATAATTCTAGACTAAATATGACATATTTTAATAGCACATCTTAATCAAGACTTTGTTGATGGACAGATAATCTGTCAATTGTAAAATGTAAAATTAGAAGAAATAAACAAAGTTATTATAATAGTTATTAATAATCAATTTATCAAAATATATTAATATTTTTCATTTAATTTTTTATTTACTGGACTTATTTTATTTTTAGATTGAAATGTCAAACTTACTCAAGTCTATGTACACTGTTAATGTAAAATATTTGTTGTTCCTTTGTGCTTCCTGATAAGATATGGGTCAGGCATAGTAAAAAAAAAAATATATATATATATATATATATATATATATATATATATATATATATATATATATATATATATATATATATATATATATATATATATATATATATAAATCTTTATGTCTGCTGCTGCTAATAATTAAACCTGAAATTTTTTCAGTTTCATCTTTCTAGGCCATTTTATAATTATATATATATATATATATATATATATATATATATATATATATATTATATATATATATATATATATATATATATATATATATATATATATATATATATATATATATATATATATAATTATAAAATGGCCTAGAAAGATGAAACTGAAAAAAATTCAGGTTTAATTATTAGCAGCAGCAGACATAAAGATTTAGATTTTAGTATACCTACTGCCTAGGCCTAGTATCAAGGTTATATAATCATCTATATGGAAATAAACTCATCTGCTGGGATTCGAACCCCCGCCAGAGCGGAATGCTTCATATAAAACGAGGACTGTACCGCCTGTACTACACTGACCCTTCAAAACAGAACGAATTAGTTCACGGACTAATCATTCTGCCGAGGGCACTCGTGTAGAACGTGGTATGTACTATATTTCATCAAATCCTTTATGCAGGCTAGTCTTCCGACAAGTGTTTGTGTCATTTTGACAATTGGAAATAAACTCAACTGTTGGGATTCGAACCCCCGCCAGAGCGGAATGCTTCATTTAAAGCGAGGACTGTACCGCCTGTACTACACTGACCCTTCAAAACAGAACGAATTAGTTCACGGACTAATCATTCTGCCGAGGGCACTCGTGTAGAACGTGGTATGTACTATATTTCATCGAACCCCCGACAGAGCGGGATTTGATTAAATATTGTACATACCACGTTCTACACGAGTGCCCTCGGCAGAATGATTAGTCCGTGAACTAATTCGTTCTGTTTTGAAGGGTCAGTGTAGTACAGGAGATTTATTGATAGGATTTGCAACTATGAGAAAACAGAACATGATCATATGTCCTACTGAGTTAGGGATCTTAGTGACATCACAGTTAATCCCATTTATAAATCAACCAGACCTAGAGCCAGTATCTAATAAGAGAATCGCTTGCAATAGATGGGGTGAAATAGCAATGATAGATTGGATTATAGTGGGGCAGAGCTGACCAGACTAACACAAAATATATTCTCATATAGTGAATCCAACTCAGATGTTCAAGAAATCCCAAAAATGATTAATTCATCAACTACAATAGAAGTTTTGCTAATTGCGGAAGGTGGCGTAATAAAGTCGGCTTTATTACACTCCAGAGCAGTTAACAGAGTAAAAATACTGTTGAAAGGAATCACTGTAGACTCACTGAAATTTTAACCATCCCAGAATCAATTAAAAGGTTTGAAATTGGACTCAGGGATTTATAAAATAGATAAGAACATAGTACAAATACTAGTGATTAGCACTTTGAATAAAGACATAGTCTTAAGAAAAGGTACACAAATAGGATGTTTTCAAGTTTGTACAAACCCATTAAGATTTTAAATAAGAGTACCGAAAAAGTGGAATCACCAATATCATCAATCTGTTCAATTCAGGAAGAAACAAATTTGGGAGAGAAATACAAGAATCAACAAGAACCTACTACTAAGTATTTCAGCGGCTTTGACCCATCGTTTTTCGCTCATATTTCCGAAATAACCATTCACATCAGTATGATATATTAGCACAGCCTAATTCACACCCTGCGATAATTTTTGACGTTATAGTGCATTCACAAGTGTATTTAATTACGGCGTTTACTCTTGATATTAAGTGTGTCGTGAAGTAAATCGAACAGGTGAAGTCGTGACGTCATCACAAACTACTCCGTGTATCCCAACTTCACTTGTTCGATTTACTTCACGGGTGTCGGCTACGACACACTTAATATCAAGAGTAAACACCGTAATTAAATACACTTGTGAATGCACTATAACGTCAAAAATTATCGCAGGGTGTGAATTAGGCTGTGCTAATATACCATGCTGATGTGAATGATTATTTCGGAATTATTTCGGAAATATGAGCGAAAAACGATGGATCAAAACCGCTGAAATACTTAGTAGTTGTCCTGAGTTGGATGAAAGCTTAGTTGCTTTGCTCATGAAGAACAATAAAGCAATTGCTTTGCCGGGGTACGCCTTATGCAAAAACAACTGTATTGAAATATCAAATCAAATTGAAATCAGGTACTCAACCTATCTATATAGCCGCCTATAGATTATCACATTCCAAACTAGCCATTGAAGATAAATTGATCACTGAAATTTCCAGCAGGATATTATTGAACATAGTAAGTGAATGGAATTTCCCTCTGACTCTGGTGCCAAAATCAGATGGTACCATGCGTCCAGTTGTTGATTATAGAGAATTGAATTAATAGACTACACCCGACAGATTACAGTTACCAGTGATAGGAGAAATTCTTAGAAGTGTGGGAACCGAGAATAGGTATTTTTGTACTATAGATATCAAGTCTGCGTTCTGGTAGATTGAGTTGCATGAAGACTCACGAGGAATCAAAGCATTTTCCACACCAACGAGGCACTATGCACTCAAACAAATGCCTTTTAGGTTATGTAATAGTCCATTAACTTACATGTTACATGTTAACATACAGTTCTAGATGGGTTTTTAGGAAACACTGCCAGTGTATTTCCAGATGATATTTTAATAGTTTCCAAAACAGCGGTTGAGAATTTTAAGAAATTATTCTCAAGAATAGTTGAAGCAGGATTGAAAGTGAAAATTTGAGAATGTAATTTTTGCAGGACAATGTTATTTATTTGGGATATTAAATAGGCAGGCATGGACTTAGTACAGTAAATTCAAAGGTATAAGCAGTAAAGAATTATCCAGTTGCAAACAATGTAGAAAAAGTTAGAAGTTTCTTGGGATTTACAGGATATTATAGGAAATTTATCCAGGGATATGCAGACATAGCTAATCCATTAAGTTCTTCGTTGAAGAAAGATTCAAATTTGATTTGGGGACCTGTACAACAGTAAGCTTTTGACAAGTTGAAAGATAAATTTACTAGTTCTCTAGTTCTCATATTTCCTGGTTATGATAAAGAGATTATTCTTTGTACTGATGCGTCTGAAATAGGGTTAGGAGGCATACTGATGCACGAGAGAAATGGAACGTTGAAACCGATAGCTTACACATCTGGACTTTGTAATAGTGCAGAGAAAAGTTTCTTCATAGCAGAAAGATAAACCTTAGCATTGATATATGCATTAGAATTTTTTTTAGAGATATGATATTGGGATACCCGATCAGAGTATGGACTGATCATACAGCTATTCAAAACTTGTTTAAATATAAGAATCTTAGGGGCAGATTAGCCAGGTGGTTTACTACACTACAGAGTTATGAGGCTAAGTTTGAATATATTCCGGGTAGAAAGAATGTTGCAGCAGATACACTATCTAGACATATTAGCGACAGGGTTGATCAATTACGCCTGTAGTATAGATGAAATAGTAACCTTAGATGAGGAAATGATAATAAGGGAACAAAGGAAAGATAAGACTTGGGAAAAAGTAGTAAAATATTTGATGAACACAAGAGGTAATCCTCCAAAACTATCAAAACGGTATAAGAAAGAGGAATCTCATTTGACTAATGGAATTTTGTAAAGAAAAACAGTTGTAAGTTGGAAAGATATTTCAAGGGGACCTGTGAATCAGTTGGTTATTCCACAAACTTTTGTACAAGAAGTATTAAAGTTACTTCATGATAGTGATTGTAGTTCACATCCAGGAAAGGATAAAACATATAGACAAGCACAGCTTAAATACTTTTGGCCAGCTACGAATAAATATATATATGATTATATAGAAAATATTTTGAAATATGCTAAGATGAAAGGAAATAGACCTAACCCTGCTCCTATACTACCGTATTCTATCCCGCAGAAACCATGGAAAAGGGTTCACGTAGATACAATGGAGTTACTATGTCTGAAAATGGATATAAATATGTATTTGTTCGTATTAATCATCGTTCAAGATTTTGTATCTTACAACTCATTTAAAAAAAGAAAGCTGAATCAATTGCTTCAGTAATCTATGATTAGATAATCTGTAATTTCACTGCTCCTAAGATCTTAGTTTCAGACAATGGTGCTGAATTTAATAACAAAATCTTGGAAAATGATATAGGTTCTTTAGGATTCATAAAGTAAACATACTTGTGAATCATCCTCAGAGCAATGGAGTTGTAGAGAGGTTAAATAAGAAAATTATTACATGTCTTAGAGGTTTGATAAGCCCACTTAGCATAACTAGGGATTGTTGGATTCCATGAGTTAAATGTAACCTAAGCAACCAAACTAATACAGCTACAGGAGAAACACATCTTTTTTATTATTTCGGGGAAAGACAAAATTCTCCCATGTGAAATCTTGGTTGCAGAACAAAAACTTGTGTATAATACAGGTGATTATACCTCAAATAGGATGCACGCATTACAAGCTATACAACAGAGAGTTAGGGAACACATGAAAGAATATACACAAGAAATGGAAAAACAACAACATAAAATAGCACAGAAATTATAATTTACATACCACCAATAATAAACTTTCACCAAGGTACTCAGGTCCATATAGGATAATTGATTTTCCAGGTGGAAGTGTCAATTAGACATATGGATGATTTAAAAAGAACTAAGATAGAACTTGATAATGATGAGGGGGAAGAAACACAGGATATAAAAGTTATTATGGAATGCATTATTTTGGATATCAGGAATATGTATATAGTTTTATGACTGAATTACATATTAATCCAAACAATTTTTACAGATAAGATTATTGTTGGTATGTATAGTGCCAGCTTGAGATGGAAGACCTGAACTACTGGGACCTTCGGTGTGTCAGACAGATGTGCCACCTGGAGCCTTGGTCAATCATGAAGACTTGGAACTTTGCCAATATATAAGAACAATGAACGATATTTTCTTTTGTGAAGCATTGGAGGTTCTTATGTAGCTTCACAAGCATGTGTTCTAGACAAATAAGTGTGAAACAAATGTGAAATTATGGAGAGACAATCTACTATACTAACATCTTTAATACCGATACACAACTCACCATCTTTGAAAATGTGAAAAATTCTCCGTTGAGATCTAATATAACCAGTTATTCTAATAATGTCTTATTTTAATTGTTACTGCTTTTAATCAGATTTTACAATCAGAAGGAGGAAGACACTAAATACTTTATGACACTTTTTCTGATTTTGTTATTGGTAAAGCATGACATCTGTAATATAATTGTTTTATTTTGGATATTTTAAGGGTCAGTATATATTTGGTATTACAGACATTTTAGAGGAGTTCCTTATTTCTTTGTTATGTGTGCCATATGCTTTGGAATAAGTTTATGACAGCATCCATTGAAAGATAATGCTTTTAACCTTGTTAAGCCATTTCATGCAGAAAGAGTTTTAATAGTTAGCTCCTTGTATAAGACATTTTTTAAGTGTGTATTTCCAGAATATTGTTGTATATGCCGAGCCCTGTAAGAGGATAGTAGAAAAATGGTAGGCCGAGACGACCAAGTGGTACCTGTCGAACCCTGTAAGGGGCTAGTAGATGAGATTCGTAGATATAGGTAGACAAATAAAGTAGATAAATGGTAGGTGGCGAGAATTTTATCTTTATGATTTGGGTATTTGGTAAATGATAGTTTGCAGGCGAAGGAGTTGCACAAGCTTGCACTATGCCTAATGTTTACAAACAGGGGCTTGGGGACCCGATTCTATTACTTGCTGATGTAACAATATGTAAATTATGTCAGTGTGCAATGAATTCGAGATTGCTTGAATAAGCAATATTGCTTGCAGGATTGTAATGGCAGTTCTCATTGGAGAAAGGGTGAAGAAGGAGAAAATTCAATTGCTTCACAATTGTAATATCACCCCCATAGGAGAGGTTCTTGAATTCAAAATTAAAGATCATTGGACTAAATATATTATGACGTCATTGCAGAACTGACCTAGTACCCAAATTAAGTATTCCCGAAGGGAGTCCTCTGGTGTACCAAAGAGAATTTTTTTTTTTTTTATTCGTGAAGAAAATCAAGGAAAACATCAACCGTTTATATACCCCTCTTCTATATATATATATATATATATATATATATATATATATATATATATATATATACATATACTAAGTGTAACTTGACTAAGTTGAATGATCTAAGGCATGGGGCATACAAACGAAAATAGTGAGTGACTAATCATATGTAACACAAATAGTGGTGAAAGGAAAGTAGAAAGTGAGAGAAAGTGAGGAAGTAAATGAACGAAAGAAAGACTACAACAGAGTGGTGAAAGGCGACCACATGCGTATCTTTTATAATAAAGAAATGACACGAGCTATGGCTTTATTTCTCATTTTACATTACTTTTTATACATCAAACGTAGTTAACTTGGATAATTTGTGACAAAACAGTTTGCCATAAAAACGCTTAGGTATACAGAAAAAGAAAACAGTAACTAAAATAGAAAAAATATATATACTTTTTACTCTGTGTTAAATGTTGACGCATCAATCCTTTTAAAGTGCGATGCTCGCTTTGCAAAACTTTAACTACTTTAACGTTGATGAAAACTGACGAACGTGTCAGAAGCCACAAGGTGGGAAAGAGAGAGATGCGGGGGCAGGTGCCATCCGATATCATGGCAGTTTCAAGCCTTGCATGTTTTATGGAGACTAGCGACCAGGAAACATGTTCTATGTCGTTTACCGACAGAGCTGTAAGTTTCCTGTGGTGTGGAATAGGATTGTATGTTCCCTGATGCATGTATGAAAGCCTTGCTCTTTACGACACCTGGTAGAATGTAGTCTAAAAGCAATAAGGGATGGTGTGACAGGGTCTGTCATTAGTAACATTGATAATGCGAGCATGGGAAATCTAAAAATAAAGGAGGACTACCAACAATGCTGCTGCTGCTGCTTCCAATGCTGCTGCTGATGATAATGACGATGATGACAATGACGATGACGATGACGATGATTATGACGATGACGATGACGATGACGACGATAACGACGACAACGACGACGACGACGACAATAATAATGATGATGATGATGATGATGATGATGATGATGATGATGATGATGATGATGATGATGATGATGATGATGATGATGATGATGATGATGATGATGATGATGATGATGATGATGATGATGATGATGATGATGATGATGATGATGATGATGATGATGATGATGATGATGATGATGATAGTAAATTATATTATTAGCATATTAGGGTGTATTATAACCTTTTTCAATGCAAATTTGAATATCTGAATTGTAAAGCAAACGAATACAAAATATTTACAATTCCATGGCCTCAGGAAAGAAAAACAGACATCGTAACCCATGGAGGACTGGTCATTCTTCCTCTGTACAGCTCTTGCAATGCGTTGCTTTCCCGAGTCTGTCTTCGAGTTGTTGAAAATAGCCTGAGGAAACGAAGCTGACGAATGGTATCTGGTTTACATCCTTGTTTTGATATGGAAGCGCCATGCACTGCTTAACACTGCTATTCATCAACGAGCGTATATCACAAATATTAAGGAAGTAATCTGGTTAGAGTTAAAGTGATTTACTACGTGTTATAATGGTAAAATATGTAGAGGATGTAGAATTTAGATGTAGGAAAAATGCAGATGTAAAAGAAAAACACTTGGAAGACAGATAAACTCGTAGGTAAAGATTAATAAACAGTTAACATGATGTACTGTGTTGGGAAAGAGTAATCCGCTAAGGAGGGATTTAATTGACACAGGTTTTCGTTTTATTCTTGCTCCTTTCATGTAATTTTTTCTACTATGTGTCATTCCTTCAGGAGCGAATGAGTTAATACTTAGAACAATGTACAATTGGGTTATTGAGCCATCCTATGTGTTTCACCACGCACAAATTTCATCCTATTTCATTCAAATTCCTATTTTCCTTTATTATTAGAAATATATCAAGTTAAAGTGAGGAAAATATAATTTTATCGTATGGAAATATATACATATACATACACATACACACACACACACACACACACACACACACACACACACACACACACACACACACACACACACACACACACACACACACACACACACACACACACACACACACACACACACACACACACACACACACACACATATATATATATATATATATATATATATATATATATATATATAAGGAATCCATCCAACAGATAAAAGTCCTCGTCGACATGATGACGTACTTTGTGGATTTTGCTCGGGCTACGGGCAGGCGTCTTGATGTAGACTGAAAAAGGGACTTCGTGGATCAAGAGTCTTCTTCTGGTTGGAGACACCGTCTTTTAAATGCAAAAGCTATAAAGTACGTCAACGCGTTCAAAGTGTTAACTGCAGTCAAATCTGTCTGCTCTTTTGCTAATTCTATTGGTAGATGAAGCAGACAAGTATCAAATTATTCACCCTCCACCCGACTCCCACGTAATCTACAAAAAAAAAAAAAAAAAAAAAATACAGGATGTCTACTTCTCACTCAAGGGATTCAGCAAGGAGCCGAAATCCTTTGGGTAACAAGTGTACCCCGTCCCTTATACATATATGATTCTTACGTAAAAGTGATTCCAGTTGTCGACAAATGCCCATCCATTAGCCTTACAATGTTTTGCCTGTCTGCAATTCATTACAATAGTCCTGGAATGCTATATGCCTCTAACTCTACGCCTCAGAAGGATTCCACATATAATAGAAACCCCTCCCTTATCCCTAATTTTACCTAGCGCATCCTGGAACCGCGGAAACAATTCCTCACTTCCTAACCTACCTAAGTCATCCTTCCAGCACTTAAGCAAACTATGGGTTTCACACCTTTCCCGACTATACACTCTTCTATCCTGTCTCTAACATCACCTATTCCCGCCCCAAAGAAACGCATATGGGTCCTATGCTTCTTATATCTCTGTCACCGAAGGCACTATCAAAATACGTCACCTAGCTATCCCCTGCAACCAAAATCTTAGCTGTGGGAAGGAGTCTCGCGACTGTCCTACCCTTCTTCTCTTGCAATTTTTTTTTTTTTTTCTTCTTCTTGTAGACCCGCAAGAGCTTGAATTCAAGCGAGCCTGGTGAGGGCTTTTTACCACCCAGGTTCCAAACATGGTTTGTTGTCCTTGTTTTGGGCCTTCGAGAAAAAAACTAGATTCTCCTCTTTAAGGCTCTCTACAGTTCTCTCTAAGGTTACAATTCTACTACGTAGAGATTGTATCTATTCGGCACTAATAGCTGAAAGACAACCACTCGCCATATCACTGTTTCAAGCAGCCGTGAAGGGGGAAGAGGGAGAGAGAGAAGGAGAGAATGGGGGAGAGATGGAGAGAAAGAAGAGGAGAGAGAGAGAGGGGGGAGAGAAGGAGAGAAAGGAGAGGAGAGTTACATGGCCAAACGAACAGCAACAGACCAATTGGTCCTTACAAGGCTGTTCTGGCACGTTTCAGAGGAAAGAGGGGAGGAGGGAGGACGGCGACTGACCAAGGTGAGGAGGAAATGGGGAAGGGCCGTGTGGGGGTTAATGCTGGAGGGAGTAGAGGGGTACACGGGTGGGTAAGTTTATACCTGTCCAAACGATGGGGATGGAGGGGGAGGGGGCCGATGGGTGTTTCAACTCTTAGGTACACGCTGTCAACTCCCACCCTTGACACTTTCCACCTTTTAGTCCTACTAGGAACTAATACCATTCAGCGACCAGAAACTATGGTTAGATATATAGAAATACTGAGAGCTCAGTACAAGTTTGAAGGGAGGGCTTATTGAAGGGAGGGTGTTGTATGTCGGCGGCCAGAGAGAGGGGAAAAGGAGAAGGAGGCTTGTGGTTAAAAGAGGAAGAGAGGAAGGTTTATGGTTAAGGGGGGGGAGAGGACTCGGTCACTCTTCTTGACTGCGTCCTGTTTGGGCCTTTGCTTTGTCACATCTTCGAATTTGCAATTTTGTGCTTGGCAATTCTTGCACTCTGTCATTTTTCACCATTATATCACTTTGACATTTTCAATTTTCACTGATTCATCGGAACACTGTATAATAAGCCACCAAGTGAGGCCTAGATAAGGCCTCCGTCCACTCATAGAGGGAGTGATACCTACTTTTACAAATACTGGCCCTCTGAACCACGCGGTGAGCCTCCGTGACCCGGGGTGGAGGCTGGTAGACTGACCTAATTTTACAACCTTCCACCCAACACTAGGATCCTTTTCTCAATACTATTTTGGAACTCTCGGACACCGTCGCAATACTTCATCACGGTTTTGCTTTTCTAGAGACTTTTGGAGCGTTTGATCACTGTAAATTCTTTATGTAGCGTTGGTGGTGCGGTCACCGCTCTTTTTGTATATTTTCCATCAACTCATGGCACTCTCGCCACCTCAAATCACTGGTAATGTAGGAGCGCCATCCAAGCACGTCTTCTCACGAGGTCTGAGCACACTACCCATCCATTGCGTGTCTGAGTAACCATCCACCAGTTACACGACTAGAATCGTCATCAGAGCAGTGATTCCCAGCAACGCAACATTTAAGAGTTCAATCAAATCAACGCATCACCACATTAAACTCCAAATCAAGTCACAAGAACTCCCAGAAGAACGCATCAAACCCAAGTATCAATCAAGCCCAACACATCGATTTTAAGGCTTCAATCAAGCACCCGAAATCGAGGCGACTACCCACAGGGTTTCAGTAAACCCACACACACCTATTTCGGGCCAACCAACCACTTCAACCCACTCGATCATCTCACTTCGCCCGAGGCAGCGACAAGTACCTACACACACCGCCCCTCCACACAATTTCTCTCCAAACAACTATTCCGCTGCTACCCACTCTACCCCTTCCAATCAACCTCTGCCTACCTACAGATCATGATAACCCTTGAACAATACTTACATTCACATATTAAAAATATCAAACTCAAAGCTATACTAACTCCATTGATAGCAAACATAATATTACCGTTTCCAATATACATTAGTGTAAACTCAAAGTTAGATTCCACAAACTCCCATGCATTTCACCTAAACATATATAATATTCTCATATATATATATATATATATATATATATATATATATATATATATATATATATATATATATATATAAGGCCTCCGTCAGTCGATATCGACTATGGATATTGCGCCGGAGAAAGCATGATTTTGCTATCGACAGCGACGACTGTGGCTGGTGAGCCCGATGCGGGAGTGGCAGTCTCGGCCGCATTTGCTGCATGTGTGGCTTGGAGTGGCTGCTGGGGTGTGTGCCTTCCGCTTGGCTCTCTTTTCACTGGCTGTGGTCAGAATTTTTTCCTCTCCAGACTTCAGCTGCTTGTGAAAAACACTGCGCCATTTGCTGCGGTCGGCTGCTACCTCTTCCCAGTTCTCAGTGTTGATGTCCAGGGCTTTCATGTGACGCTTGCAGACATCTTTGTAGCGCAGTTGGGGTCGACCAACGTTTCTCTTGCCGGAGACAAGTTCACCGTAAAGGATGTCTTTGGGGATGCGTCCATCTTCCATCCTTCGCACATGGCCGAGCTATCGAAGTCTGCGCTGCCTTAGCAATGTGAATAAGGTGGGAAGACCTGCTCGCTCGAGTACCTGGGCATTGGTAATCTTGTCACTCCAGCGGATGCCAAGGATGCGGCGAAGGCAGCGCAGATGGAAGTTACTCAGTTTGCGCTCCTGCTTCGAGTAGGTCGTCCATGTTTCGCTGCCGTAGAGGAGAGTGCTGACAATGCACGCGTTGTACACTGCCATCTTAGTTGACGTTGTCAGCTTCTGGTTCTCCCAGACGCGGGTGGTGAGGCGTCCTAGGGTCGTAGCAGCCTTGCCGATGCGCTTGTTGATCTCGGCGTCAAGGGACAGGTTGTCGCTGATGGTGGATCCCAGGTATGTGAACTGGTGTACGACTTCGAGTTGGTAGTCGTCGATATAGATAGCAGGCGGAGTGTCCACATCCTGACTCAGCACATTGGTCTTTTTTAGGCTGATGGTCAGTCCGAAGTCTTTGCTGGCCTGGGAAAACCTGTCCATGAGGCGCTGGAGTTCTTGCTCATTGTGGGAGGTGACAGCGGCATCATCAGCAAAAAGCATGTCTCTGATGGTTATCTCAGTCACTTTGGTTTTTGCTTTCAGTCAAGCCAGGTTGAAAAGTCGACCGTCAGATCTTGTGCGAAGGTACACTCCTTCTGTTGATGTTCCAAAAGCATGCTTTAAGAGCAAGACCAAAAGCATGCTTCAAGAGCAAGACCAAGCCTCAACACAGGGTGTCATGGTGTCACCCTCGCTCAAAGCACTGGCATCAGCTGGACTTGATCCTGATCCGTCGTAGCAATATCAAGCTCGTGCAGATTACCCGCACTTACCACAGCGCAGACTGCGACACCGACCACTCTCTCGTCTGCTGCAAGATCAGGTTACAACCTAAGAAGCTTCACAAGTCCAAGCAGAAAGGCAAACCTCGCATGAACACCATGGGTATGCATCTCCCTGAGAAAGTCGAAGAGTTTGCCAAGTCCCTTCAAAAAGCTCTGTCCGTCGAACACCAGCACTGCTCTGCAGCTGAGAAGTGGAACCACCTCCGCGATACCATTCAGAAAACAGCCCTTGCAACCTTTGGGAAGAAAACCTCCAAGAACAACGACTGGTTTGACGCTAAGTTCAGTGAGATGTCCCCTGTTATTGATTCAAAGCGTGCTGCCCTTGCTGAATACAAGCGCTCTCCCAGCGAGAAAACCTTGCAAGCACTCAGAGCAGTAAGAAGCAAAGTGCAACAAACTGCAAGACGTTGTGCAAATGAATACTGGCAACACCTCAGCGATTCCATCCAGTTTGCAGCTGTTTCGGGTAACATCAGAGGAATGTATGAAGGCATCAAGACAGCTCTAGGCCCACCACAGAGCAAAACAGCCCCCCTCAAGACTACCAGTGGGGAAGTGATCACCGACAAGGGCAAGCAGATGGACAGATGGGTGGAGCACTACTCTGAGCTCTACTCCAGAGAGAACACCGTTGCCCCCTCAGCCCTGGATGCCATTGAGCCCCTGGCTATCATGGAAGAACTAGATGCTGAACCAACCATTGCGGAACTCTGCAAAGCAATCGACAGCCTAGCAAGCGGCAAAGCACCTGGCAATGATGGTATTCCCCCTGATCTCATCAAGTGCTGTAAAAACACTCTACTGCAGCCCCTCCATGACGTCCTATGCCAGTGTTGGAAAGAGGGAGTCGTGCCGCAAGACATGAGAGATGCCAAAATTGTCACCCTCTACAAGAATAAGGGTGAAAGGAGTGATTGTAACAACTACAGAGGCATCTCGCTGTTGAGTATTGTTGGGAAACTCTACGCCCGCGTCGTGCTTGTGCGTCTCCAGAAACTCGCTGGGCGCGTCTACCCTGAGTCTCAGTGTGGCTTCCGAGCAGAACGGTCCACAGTGGACATGATATTCTCCCTTCGTCAACTTCAGGAGAAATGCAGGGAACAACGTAAGCCTCTCTACATAGCCTTTATAGATCTGACTAAGGCCTTTGACCTGGTCAGCAGGGAAGGGCTGTTCGACATCCTTCCAAAGATCGGTTGCCCTCCAAAACTCCACAGTCTCATTAGATCCTTTCACGATGACATGAATGCAACGATCCAGTATGAAGGCAACATGTCCAACCCCTTTGACATCAAGAGTGGAGTGCAAGGATGTGTACTGGGTCCAACCCTCTTCGGCATCTTCTTTGCTATGCTCTTAAAGCATGCTTTTGGAACATATATATATACATATATTGTATATATATATATATATATATATATATATATATATATATATATATACATATTATATATATATGTATATATATATATATATATATATATTACACACACACACACACACACACACACACACACATACACACACACACACACACACACACACACACACACACACACATATATATATATATATATATTATATATATATATATTTATATATATATATATATATATAAAAATATTTTGACACACACTATATATAGAGATATATATATATATATATATATATATATGTATATATATATATACCAAAGGTTCTTTTCACTACATAAACAGGGGGTAGCTAAACAGAAAAAAACACAGATACCACTCTCATCCATTCCATCCCCTACATATTCCACTCCCCTCCACCCTTCTCCCTCCCTCTCATCTTGGCACCTCCTGGATGACGGGTCATCCCTGCATCTTGTCCACTGCCCTGGGTCAGAAGTAGTGTCGCAAGACACAGCACATCTAGAGCAAGGCTGCTTCATTAATTCGGCGACACCCCCTCTCCATCCCCTCATGCAGAAAAGGAAAAGACGGGGAGAAATCCCCTCGGGTTGCGTCAAATTATTTCTCATACATACTTCCTCACCCCCCATCCTCCACCCACTCCCCCTTATTTATCACACCATCATTCATACACAACCCTTCTCCATTCACCCCTATCTTCTATCTTCTCCCGTCCTTCCTCTACAGATATTCCTCTCTTTTGTAATGCCGCTTTTACCCCATCCATCCATCTCATTCCCTTCTAGAGGACTTAAAATCCTACCAAGTGTGAGAAGATCATTCCCCAATGAAAACGAGACAAAAAACACAGATACACGCTACCCTCCAACCTACAGGACGACACGGAGCTCCGGCGACGCCAACCAGACAAATTCCCACATCGACGACCAGACAAAATCCCGCACCGACGACTAGACAAATTCCCACAGCCTGTCCCATATTACAAAGGATTACAAAGGCGGAGCATGCCGACAGGAGACCTTTTGATCCATATCTAGGTCGGATGCGAAAAAAAAATCATTTTAATAATAAAACAATAAATAAAAACTATAATAATGTAAATAACAAACAAAATACATAAATAAATGCATAGGTATAGTTAAATAATAAACAAACAGGTATATAGTAAATAATAATAAATTGACATATAACTAATAATAAATGAAAATCAGACAGACATAACAAAACAAAAACAAATAATATAAGATAAATTATAATCATTACAGCATCTTACTTAGGTATTTATCTAACTGATTCTTAAATCTTCGAACTGAACTACATTGCACTACCTGTGCAGGAAGTTTATTCCATTCATTTACTACACGGTTGGCAAAGTTGTTTCTACCTACTTCTAAATTGAATCTATTTCCGGATAGTTTGAGACCATTGTTTCTTGTCTGATTCTCATTCAATGTGAAAATTTGGTCACTTTTGATGTTGTCAATTCCCTTTAAAATCTTAAAGACCTGTATCAAGTCACCTCTGAGTCTACGCTTTTTTAGGGAAAACAGATTCATGTGTTTTAGTCGATTTTCGTATGATTTATTTTTGATATTTGGAATCAGTTTTGTGGCTCGCCGTTGTACTTTTTCCAGTCTGTCAATGTCTTTAATGAGATTCGGTGACCATACAGAAACAGCATATTCCAAATGTGGACGAACTAACGATTTATATAGCTTGTTAATGAGTGATGGACTTTTGAAATAAAAAGATCGCGCAATCAGTCCCAGAATCTTATTTGCTTTCTCAGAGGCTGAAATACACTGCTTGGATGATTTGAGGTCGTTACTGATAATTACGCCGAGATCTTTTTCACTATCCACTTTTGTTAACGAATTACCAAATAACTTGTAATTGTACTTACTGTTATTTTTACCTATGTGTATTACCTTGCATTTACTTGTGTTAAATTTCATATGGGAGTAACGTTAGCTAGCTTCCATTCTCTTGGGACATCTCCGGATATGATGGATTTCTTGAAAATAATTTCTAATGGAACAACAACCTCATTTTTCATTTCCTTTAAGATTCTTGGATGCCAACCGTCAGGCCCTGGTGTTTTATTAACTTTGAGTTTGTCTATACACCTTTTAATATTTTCTTTTGTTATATTTACCGTAGTGAGTAAGTTTACCCCAGACTTTTCACAGGTTTCAGTTTGGGATTCACTTTG
This sequence comes from Oratosquilla oratoria, assembly GCF_046742065.1. Taxonomy (NCBI): domain Eukaryota; kingdom Metazoa; phylum Arthropoda; class Malacostraca; order Stomatopoda; family Squillidae; genus Oratosquilla; species Oratosquilla oratoria. The sequence goes on from NC_134779.1 coordinate 4,051,281, forward strand.
AGGTGTTTCGTTTACGAATACCGAGCTAAAATAATTGTTTAAGATATTACACATTCCTTCATTTGAATATTCAAGTTGACCGTCAGCAGATAATAGTGGACCAATGTGATTCCTAACAACCTTTTTATCTCTAATGTAACTATAGAATTCTTTGGGATTCTCTTTGGATTTCTCAGCGATGTTCATTTCGTATTGTCGTTTTCTTTTTATTATTGTCTTTTTTAAATCTCTCTGTATTGATACATAACTTTCATAGTCATTAGATGCACCCGAGCACTTATATTTCTTACAGGGTGTGGCAAAATTATGGCAACTCATTCATTTGCATATAATCTTATTGAAACAAAGAAATTTCAAAGAACGACAACAAATAACATTAATATGGACCTTTGGCACTATCATATTCAAGCGGTTTCAAAGTGGCCTCCTTTGGCGGCGATACAAAGCCTCAAGCGCTTCTTGAAATTTTCGGCGATGGGCCGCAGCTCCTCCGGCGTGATTCTGTCCCACTCACGGCGCAACGATTGCTTCAGCGACTCCAAACTTTTGTGGGGCTTAGCACAGGCCCTGGCCTCCAAAATCGACCATACGCTGTAGTCCATCGGGTTTAGATCCGGAGAGTACGGCGGCCATTCCGCAGATGTGATGAAACCCGGAAAATAGGCTTTGCACCACTCCTGAGTCGTTTTCGCCCTGTGGGCCGGAGCAGAATCCTGCTGGAACGTCCATTCCGCATCGCCAAAGTGCTGCTGGGTCCACGGAAGTACCACGGCCTCAAGGATGTCGCGTCGGTACACGTCCTTGTCGATTTTGACCCCCTGTTCCACGAAAACCAGGGGTGTCTTGCCGCTCGCGCAAATTCCGCCCCATACCATGACGGACTGCGGATTTTGGCGGTGTTCGATGATGGCCGAGGTGCCGGGAGCCTCTGCGGACCAGCTCCTGTCGTTTTGGCGGTTGTGTGCTTGTTCCACGGTGAACAGCTTCTCATCCGTGAAGACGATCCGCTCCCACTGCTGACCTGCGGCCCGGCGAATGAGCTGGCGACATCGTTGCAGCCGTACGCGCTTGTTTTCGTCCGTCAGGAGCTGAGCTTTTTGGATCTTGTAGGGCTTGAGTTCGAGCTCCTGTTTCGCCATTCGTCGCACTGATCGGTCGCTGATGCCAGTTTCACGGGCGATTTTCCTCATGGAGACCCTCGAATTTCGCTGGACTCGCTTCTTGATGATCTGCCTGTTCCTGGGAGTGTTGACGGTGCGTTTTCTTCCTCTTCCTGGACGGTCGCCTTCATGACCAAGCTCCTTGAACCGCTTGACTGCTTTTGAAATGACATCTTTACGAACACCGAGCAAACGAACAATGTCACATTGACGTTTTCCTTGACGATGCAGCTCCAAAATTGCGTTACGTTTGTTTGCCATTCTGAAAAAAAAAAAATAGGAATTAAGCGTTACAAACTTGAGATAAACATAACTAACACAAAAAAGTACGGAGAATTCAGTATAACAAAAATTATTTGGCTGCAATAAAATATGTTTGCGGTAGGACAAATTTAATTTGGTTGCCATAATTCTGCCGCACCCGATATAAGCCTGTCTCTTTTTAGCAATACTTTTTCCAGTTTCTTTGTCGAGCCACTTTGGGCGAGCCTGATTTGGGGGACGTCTGTCCTTAAAAGGAATGTAAGTTTGAATCATCTTAGTGAGCGTATTTTGAAATATTTCCCACATCTGATCTACAGGTCTTTCGTTTAATTTTGCCTCCCAATCTGTTAGCTGAAGCTCCTGACGTAGTCCATATATACCCACACACACCAGCCCAGCCGTTAGATTCGTACCTGCCACTGAGGAAGCATCAAGAGGTGTGAAAACGCGTTTTGGCTTTTTTTTTTTTATAGATTATGTATGTTATTCCACAACATGACATACGGAGATTTATTAAGGTTACTGCCTACATAAGGCAAGATTACTCTAAGAAAGTGAGAAAAATACGACAAGAAGCTCTGTCATAACAAGCTTGCCATTTATTTTAATGAAGTATGCTTGGGGGAAAACCTCCAGCCCATTTACACTATGAATATATATATATATATATATATATATATATATATATATATATGTATGTATGTATATATATATATATATGTATATATATATATATATATATATATATATATATAGTCAAACTTATGTTTTCGAACATAATTCGTTACAAAAATCTGTTCTAAAACCGAATTGTTTGAAAACCGAATTGATAGTTCTGCTGCTACTAACACTTTCAGTTATTCCACGGGCACTTACAATTTTCTCTTCTTACTTTTATCCTCTTATAATTGTACGTTATTCGTATGTAGGCCCCACGCCTCTTTCATAATATATGTTTTTAATCAAGTTTCACTACTCAGTACAAAGGTGAATTAAACGTAAATTTTCTTCTTAAATTCTTCCGAATAATATTACACTACTACAACTTAGTTTGATTGAGTACACCAGAGGACTCTCACCTGGGATCCTTGTACACCCACCAAGTCAAGTCTGTTTCGACGTCACTATAGAATTCATCCAATAACTTTGAACGTTGCAAATAAGTGCCACCCTTTAAGGGCGTGACTTACCTCCGTGCACCAATAATTTCTCTCCTCCTCCACCCTTTTCTCCAATCAGAAATGCTGTTATACTGTCTTAAGCAATACTGCTTACGCAAGCAATCTTAGTCACAAGCTTGAGTGGCTTAGTGTTTACATTTCGTCACATCAGCACCAATATCGATACCCTGGCTGGTATGCAATTCAGCAACTTCCTCTCGGCCATTGTTTTCAAAACATATAAGTCGTAAAATGAATTCCTCGCCACCTACTCTTCTATCTACCTACTTGTCTACCTCAATCTACCAGCCTCCGACAGGGCTCAGCAGCTTCCCTTGGTCTTCTTGAACAATTATTTCTACTCCTCTCTTTGTGAAAGTTTATTGTAGGGTAAATGTAGTTTGACCAAGACTAAATCTCCTATTTCTAATTCTAGTTTATGTGCTATTTTGTGTTGTTGCTTTTTCATGTCTTGTAAATACTCCTGCATATGTCCCCTAATTGTTTGGTGAATATTTTGGAAAGCATTTATCCTATTTGAGATATAATCATCTATAGTATACACAGGTTTCTGCTCTCCATTCAAGATTTCATATGGAAGAGTTTTGTCTTCCCCAGAAATAATAAAATAAGGTGTTTCACCTGTTGCTATGTTAAGTTGGTTGTTCAGAGTACATTTAACACAAGGAATCCAGGTATCCAAGTTATACTCTCCACAACTCCATTACTTTGTGGATGATTCACTAAAATGTTTACTTTCTTTATCTTAAATAGAATACATTAATTTTCCAAGATTTTGTTATCAAATTCAGTTCCATGACCTGAAACTAAGATCTTAGGTGTAGTGAAACTACAGATTATCTGATCATAGATTACTGAAGCAATAGTTTCGGCTTTCTTATTTGGAATAGGTTGTATAATACAAAATCTTGAAAAATAAACAATGGCAACAAATACATATTTATATCCATTCTCAGACATAGGTAACTCCAATTTATTTATGTGAACTCTTTCCCAAGGTGTCTGTGGAATGGGATAGGTAAATATTGGAGCAGGTTTTGGTGTACTTCTATTCACCTTAACACATTTCAAACAATTTTCTATATAATCATATATATCTTTCTTCATACCTGGCCAAAAGTATTTAAGTTGTGCTTGTCTATAAGTTTTATTATTCCCTGGATGTGAACTACAATCACTATCATGAAGTAATACCTCTAGAAATATTTTTCCCACCTACAACTGTTTTTTTATACAAAAGTCCTATAGTCAAATGAAATTCTCCAATCTTATACGCTTTTGCTAGTTTTGGAGGATTTCCTCTTGGGTTCATCATTTACTTGGCTAATGAGTCACATGCCTTATCATCCTTCTGTTCTCTTATTATCATTTCCTCATCTAAGGTTACTATCTCATCTATACTACAAACCAAATTAATCAACCCTGTCATTGCTTGGCTAATGTTTCTAGAAAGTGCATCTGCCACATCACTCTTTCTACCCGGAATATATTCAAATTTAACTTCATAGTACTGAAGAACTGCAAACCATCTAGCGAGTCTGCCCCTGAGATTCTTATGCTTAAATAAGTTCTGAATAGCTGTATGATCAGTCCACATTCTGATTGGATATCCCAGTATCATATCTCTAAAAATTTCTAATGAATATATCACTGCTAATGTTTCTCTTTCTGTTATAGAGTAGTTTATCTCTGCGCTATTATAAAGTCTTAATGTGTAAGCTATTGGTTTCAGAGTTCCATTTCTCTCTTGTATAAGTATACCTCCTAACCCTATGTCAGATTCATCAGTGCAAGGAATGAATTCTTTATCATAGTCTGGAAATATTAAAAGTGGAGAACTCGTGAGTTTATCTTTCAACTTAGTCCTTCCTCAACAAAGAGCTTAATGGATTAGCAATGTCAGCATACAGTTGAATGAATTTTCTATAATATCTTGTTAATCCCATGCGACTCCTAACCTTTTCTAGATCGTTTGAAACTGGAAAATTCTTTACTGCTTCAACCTTTAAATTTACCGTACTAAATCCATGCCTGTCTATCTTATGTCCCAAGTAAATAACACTGTCCTGCAAAAAAAAAAAAAAATAAAAAATAAATAAAATCAAGTTTTACTTTCAATCTTGAGAATATAATATCTAATTTCTTAAAGTGCTCAGCCGCTGTCTGGTAAACTATTAAAATATCATTTAGAAATACACTGGCAGTGTTTCTTAATAACCCATCTAGAGCTGTATTCATTAATCTCATGTAAATTAATGTACTATTACATAACCCAAATGGCATTCGTTTAAATTCATAGTGTCCTTTGCAGTAGAAAATGCTGTGAACTCTCGAGAGTCTTCATGTAACTCTATTTACCAAAAAGCAGATTTGATATCTATAGTGCTAAAATACCTATTCTTAGTTCCCAAACTTCTAAGAATGTCCCCTGTCTCTGATAACGGTAACCTGCCACGTATGGTGTGCTTATTCAATTCCCTATAATCAATAACTGGGCGCATAATACCATCTGATTTTGGCACCAGAATCAAAGGAAGTTCCACTCACTTTTACTACGTTCAATAATAGCCTGCGATAACATTTCAGTGATCAGTTTATCTACTACTACTAATCTAGAGTGAAGAACTCTGTAGACAGGAATGAAAATAGGCTGAGTCCCTAGTTGTAATTTAACCTGATGTTTTAAAACAGTTGTTTTGCCTAAGGAGTCCCCCGGCAAAGCAATTGCTTTATTATGCTTCACTAGAAAAGCAACTAAACTTTCTTTCAACTCAGGGCAATTAGTAGGTTCTAGTTGATTCTTGTATATCTTTCCTAATTCTATTTCTTCCTGAAGTGAATAGATTGATGAAATTGGTAATTCCACCATGCCTCTTTCGTAATGTATGTTTTTAGTCAAGTTCCATTACTCAATACAAAGGTGAATCAAATATAAATTTTCTTCTTGAATTCTTCTGAATAATGTTACACTACTGCAACTTAGTTTGATTAAGTACACCAGAGGACTCCCATCTGCTATCCTTATACACCCACCAAGCCAAGTCTGTTTCGACGTCACTATTTAATTCATCCAATAACTTTGAACGTTACAAATAAGTGCCACTCTTTAAGGGCATGACTTTGCCTCCATGTACCAATAATTTCTCTCCTCCTCCACCCTTTTTTTTTAATCAGAAATGCTGTTATACTGTCTCAAGCAATACTGCTTACGCAAGCAATATTAGTCACAAGCTTGAGTGGCTTAGTGTTTACATTTCGTCACATCAGCACCAATATCGATACCCTGGCTGGTGTTTACAAACTTTAGGCGGTGAGCGAGATTTTGCAATTCAGCAACTTCCTCTCGGCCATTGTATTCAAAACATGTAAGTCGCAAAATGAATTCCTCACCACCTACTCCTCTATCTACCTACTTGTCTACCTTAATCTACCAGCCTATTTCAGAATCATATTTTCCCATTACAAATAATGTAAGAGATCAATTCGTTCCCAAGTACCTGATGATTGCTTATATACCTAATTACACTTTATATATCATATAATAAATAAAACATAAAAGTGTAAATCAAACGAAAAACATAACAGAAGTAAATTTAATGATAAAGTAACACTGTACACTTATTATGTAATGTATGTACTGCACCCTTTTGGCTGAGATGTGATGGCATAGGTGGATGTAGATGAGGGAGGGAAAGGGGCGAGTTATTGCTTAGAAGGGGAATCCCCTTCCATAAAGACTTCTGGTGATTCTTGTTCGGGTGTTTCTTCTCATCTCTTTAGCTCAATGTTTGTTGTTTTAGATTGCGCTGTAAAACAATTCTGAAATGTGACATGCCATTATTATTGAAAAGATTTACTGTTCTATGTTCTACCAAGGTGTCTGCTTGTTATTGTGGCAAAGTAGCATGCAGTTGATACCTTAGGGTCTATATGGTGCGTCCCTACGGACCAGAGTCACACATCATTTTGTCTATAATAGAGGAAAACTCTTCATAGAGAAATGATGACACTTTTATACTACGACTATCCCTCCGTTATGCTGTCCCTCAACCCCTTGTTGCTGTCCTGTACCATTTCTCTGAGTATTCTTTTTCTGTGGTGGGGGAATTCCCTGTGGTGGGGGAAAGGAATACTGCTACCAAGTATTCCCACTTGGATCGTAAGAGGCGAGAGGAAAGGGACGGGGATTGGGACTAGGTATCCTTCTCCTTGTAGCCCCACAGGGGACATTCCTAAAAGAAAAAGTAAAGGAATAAGATGGTCTGGGAGTTTTCGGACCAGGATCCTAAGGTTTGGGTCTTTTAATGTGCGTGGATGTGGTACAGATGAGAGTAAAAGGGAAGCGATAGGTAGTATGTTTGTGAGAAGAAAGATAGATGTGTTGGCTTTGAGTGAAACTAAGCTGAAAGGGAAGGGTGAGTGTAAGTTTGGGAGTGTAAGTGGGAGGTTATCAGGAGTAAAGAGAGGGCGAGGGAGGGAAGGGGTGGCTATTCTAGTAAGTGAAGAGATAGGTAAACCTGTAGTGGAGTGGAAGGAGGTTTCCTCAAGGCTAATGTGGATGAAGGTGAAACTGGGAAAGGAGATGTGGGTCTTTGTAAGTGCATATGGGCCTGGCAGTGAGAAGATTGTAGAAGAAAGGGAGGCCTTTTGGATAGATTTAAATGAGTGCATAGAAGATTTAGGGAGAAATGTCAATGTAATAGTACTGGGAGATCTTAATGCTAGGGTAGGAAATAGTCCAATCGATGGAGTGGTTGGGAAATGTGGAGTTCCAGGAAAGAACCGTAGTGGAGAGTTGAAGGTGGAAATGTGTCTAGAAAGAGAGTTGATGATAGCAAATACAGTGTTTCAGAAGAAAGTCAAGCATAAGTACACATGGGAGAGGGTGGTGGAGGGAAGGGTGGTAGATAGTGCGTTAATGGATTATGTAGTGGTAAAAAGGATTATGATAGGAAGAGTTAAGGATGTATATGTGCTTAGGGGAGAGGGTGGGGGAGTATCAGATAATTTTCTGGTGGAAGGTAAGTTGAGAATGGAGGATAGATGGAGAAAAAGGAAAGGGACAAAAGGTAGGGAGGTTCTTAGAGTGAACTTTTTGAATGAAAAGGAAAAGGAGAAGGAGTACGAAAAGAACCTGAAGGAGGAGTGGGAGGGAGTGAAGGATAGAGTAGAGCTAGGTGTGGAGATGGAATGGGGATGGTTCAAGGAGGGAGTCATAAAGTGTGCAAGGATGGTGTGTGGAACGAGAAGGACAGGAGGAAATAGAAAGAAGGGTAGTGAATGGTGGAATGAGGAAACAAAGAAGGTTGTAGAAGAGAAGAAGCGAACTTTCACAGATTGGTTACAAAATAGGACGAGGGAGTCATATGAGAGGTACAAAGAAAAGAAAAGAGAAGTAAAGCAAAAGGTAAAGGAGACAAAGAGGAGAGCAGATGTGAAATGGGGTAAGAGGATGACAGAAAATTTTAAAAGTAATAAAAAGATGTTTTGGAAAGAATTTAAGAGAGGAAGAGGAGGCGAATCAAGTAGAGAAGAAAAGGTAAAAGGTGCAGATGGAGAGATGATAATGGAAGAGAAGGCAGTAAGGGGAAGATGGGCAGAATATTTTAGGGAGTTGCTAAATGTGAAGGAGGATAGGGAGGGAAAGATAGCTGCAGTGGGAAATGCTAAGAAAATGACCGTGATGAGCGAGAAGAATGGAGGAGAAATAAGGAAGGATGAGGTGAAGGCAGTTGTTAAGATGATGAAAGCAGGTAAGGTACCTGGTCTGGATGGATGCAATACAGAATGTCTGAAAAAGGGTAGTGCAGTGATGGTGGACTGGCTGGTGAGGTTATTTAATGTTTGCTGGAGAGAGGGTAGAGTACCGGAGGACTGGAGGAGTGCCTGTATAATTCCTCTTTACAAGGGAAAAGGGGACAAGTGTGAATGTAGTAGTTTCAGAGGGATTTGCTTGTTAAGTGTAGTTGGGAAGTCTTATGGGAGGATCTTGATTGAGAGGATTACGAGAGGAACAGAGGGAGTAAATGGAGAGAAATAGTGTGGATTTAGGACAGGTAGAGGTTGTGTAGATCAGATCTTTGTGGTAAGACAGATATTTGAGAAAGCTATAGGAAAGGGGAAGGATGTTTTCTGGGCCTTTATGGATCTGAAAAAGGCTTACGATAGGGTAGACAGAAAGGCACTGTGGGAGGTATTGCAGATATACGGGATAGGAGGAAAGCTTCTGGGAGCTGTCAAGAGTTTTTGAGAGTAGTAGTGCTTGTGTCAGGATTAGAAATGGAGAGAGTGAGTGGTTCGAGGTAAAGGTGGGACTTCGTCAGGGATGCATTATGTCGCCCTGGCTGTTCAACTTATACATGGATGGGGTGGTGCAAGAGGTAAATACAAGGGTAGTGGGTCAGGGAGTGGAGATGGTTAAAGAAAATGGAGACAAGTGGGAGGTGAGCCAGCTGTTGTTTGCGGACGACACTGCGCTTGTGGCAGGATCGGAGGAAGGATTGAGGAAGTTGGTGGCAGAGTTTGGGAGAGTATGTGATAGAAGAAAGCTAAAGATAAATGTGGGTAAAAGTAAGGCGATGAGATGTACAAGGGGTGAAAGTGGCAGTAGACTGGAAGTGAGCATTAAGGGAGAGCGACTGGAGGAAGTGCACAGTTTTAGATACTTGGGTGCAAATGTGGCAGGAAAAGGTGGAGTGAAGGTGGAGGTAGAATGTAGATTGAGAGAAGCGTGTAAATGCCTTGGTGGATTAAATAGTGTAATGAGGAATAGACATTTGGGAATGGATGCTAAGAGGAGACTGTATGAAGGAGTGATTGTGCCAACAGCACTGTATGGGGCAGAAACATGGAACATAAGAGAGGAAGAGAGAAGGAGTTTGAATGTGTTTGAGATGAGGTGTCTGAGAAATATGATGGGGGTTACTAGGCTAGATAGAGTGAGAAATGAGGAGGTGAGGAGAAGAACAGTGGTGGAAAGGGAGCTGGGAGATAGGGTTGATGAAAGAATATTAGGATGGTTTGGACACATGGAAAGAATGAGTGAAGAAAGACTAGTAAAAGAGGTATGGAAGGCAGTTGTGGAGGGAGTGAACATGAGGAGACGTTCTAGGATGAGGTGGATGGATGGGGTGAAGGGGGCTTTGGGGAAGAGGGGAATGTCTGTTGAGGAAGGACGGGAGAGGACAGAAGACAGGGGTGAAGGGAGAATGGTTGTATATGGATGATGTTGTGATTACAGGAGGTGGAATGGGCAGGTGGATGGGGGGTGAGGTAGTATGTGTGAGCAAAATTTGACGCAGCCCGAAGGGATTTCTACCCGTCTTCTCCTTTTATGCAATGGAGGGGACGGAGAGGGGGGGTCGCCGATATAATGAAGCTGCCTTGCTGTGGATGTGCTGTGTCTTGCGACACTGCTTCTGACCCAGGGCAGTGGACAAGGTGCAGGGATGACCCGTCATCCAGGAGGTGCTAAGATAAGAGGGAGGGTGGAGGGATGTGGAGTGTATTCAGGGATGGAATGGGTGGAAATTATTTTATGCCCTTTCCATTTTGGCTACCTCCCTTGTAAGGGGGAAATGCCTTGGTATATTGGAATATGTATGTATGTATATGTATATATATACATATATATATATATATATATATACATATATATATATATATACATATATATGTATACATATTGGGGCCAAACTGATAGTGATTTTTCCACAAGAATAAAGGAACGCTAAACTTCATTAAAGATGGACAAGTTAACTTCGCCGTGCTCCTTCATTCCAGCCAAGACGACCACAGAATGGATTGGGATAATGCAGCAAATATATTCAAATCCCATTGTAGCCTTTGTAGGAAAATTGTAGAATCTTCCTTAATACAACATCCCCCCCCCCAACTTCAATACCTTAAAAGGCCAGTGGATCCCAAATTGCATTACGAGGATAACAGTTGATAAATTAATGTCAAGAGCGGTCGGACAAACAACCACAAAGTATCTATCCTTGACCCAACCATATCAGGGGCTTGTAACCTGAGACCCTTCCCCTTTTCACCGTCCCCTTTTCTGTACTCTTCACTACCTTAGTTCTACCTGCACTATATCTTCTTGTAACTATTCTTCTGAAGAGGAGTACCGATAATAGTCGAAATATACAGTTTTTCTGTACTTCTGATAGTATTTCTCCAGTAGTGGGTTTAAAGTGTATTTATAAATGTGTTATAACATTACAGTGTCCCATCTGTCTATCTATCTATCTATCTATCTATTTAAATATATATATATATATATATATATATATATATATATATATATATATATATATATATACATATATTTATATATATATATATATATATATATATATGTGTGTGTGTGTGTGTGTGTGTGTGTGTGTGTGTGTGTGTGTGTGTGTGTGCGTGCGGTGTGTGTGTGTGTGTGTGTGTGTGTGTGTGTGTGTGTGTGTGCGTGTGTGTGTGTGCGCTTTTATATAGAATATATGTGTATATATATATACATACACACACACACACACTCACACACACACACACACACACACACACACACACACACACACACACACACACACACACACACATATATATATATATATATATATATATATATATATATTGACTATATTATGACAAATAGGAGCAAACGAGGAGTAATGGGAGAATTTCACGCTATAACGTTTCGGCCCACAGGGTCTTGATCAAAAAGCTAAAAACTCAAACATAACAGGAGATTTTATATATGGACGGGTCATCTCATGGGACGCTTCGGAGATCTTGTTATTTTATTTGCGTATTTTTTTTAGTATTAATAAGCTTGTGGCTTTTGCTAGACATATAAAGCCTTCTCTATGGTTAATGTTGTTACCAGTGTTAATGTATGCTGCCTCAATTGTCTTCCTTAGTTTCTTGGATGTTCCTTTATTTGATACGGTTGTGTTGTTCCAGTCTGGAAGGTGGCCATGTTTATCCACATGCATTTCTATGGAGTTCGTTTTTCTATGAGCTTTTACGTCATTTTTTTTTGTTTATTTATCCTTTTATTAAGTCCGCGACCAGATTCACCAAAATATGAAGAGGAACAGCTTTTACATGGGATTTTATAAACAACGCTGTTTTCGTTAGTAGGATTATTGTAGCTACGTGTTATTAAATGTCCTACTTTGTTACCTGATGTTCTGGCTATTCTAATGTCCGTTTTTAGGAGAAAAGTGTCTAGGTATGAATTGACATTAGAGTTTGGTACTGTAATGTATCTGGTTTCATCATTACATTTATTATCATTATTATTTCTAAGAATTTTGTACTGTAATGTATCTGGTATCATCATTACATTTATTATCATTATTATGATCAAGACACAGTGGGTCGAAACGTTAAAGCGTAAAATTTCCCCATTACTCCTCGTTTATTTCTTCCACCTTTAGTCTTATATATGTATATATGTATATATATATATATATATATATATATATATATATATATATTATTCAACCACAAACAACTTTTAATTCCATGCCATCGCAATCGAGACTGAAGAATCGCTCGATGGAGACATTTTGTTGGAAATTGAAACGTGGACGAGCCGAGGATTCGAACCCAGCTAACCCGTAACAAAGTTACAGTGACTTAAACCAATGCGCTATCAAGAGCGCATTGGTTTAAGTCACTGTAACTTTGTTACGGGTTAGCTGGGTTCGAATCCTCGGCTCGTCCACGTTTCAATTTCCAACAAAATGTCTCCATCGAGCGATTCTTCAGTCTCGATTGCGATGGCATGGAATTAAAAGTTGTTTGTGGTTGAATAATATAAATTGATCTCTGTGCACCACTCAGTGTATCTCTATATATATATATATATATATATATATATATATATATATATATATATAAATATATATATATATACAAAGTGACGGGTTGGACTTGTCGCCCAGAGGATTTCGTCTCCTTGCTAAATCCCTTGAGCGAGAAGTAGGCATCCTTTAGTTTTTTTCTGGTAGATTACGTAGTAGTAGGGGGGAAAGTATCGGAATATAGTTTAGGCATTAGAAACAACGTGGAGGGGGAATGTGAAACGAATCATCAAAACAGGTGGAGGGAAGAATAACTTAAAGTTTACTATACATATAGCAGAAGTATAATTAACAAAATTGATTTGCTAGGAGGTAAAGCATGCGTAAAGAATTTTTATATTATAGCTATTACTGAATCCTGCATCAACATGGCTGATAAACATTTCCTTCCGGAAATCGAAATAGGAGGATATAAGTTTTTTTTCACAAGTATAGGGTTGGCAGGAGTGGGGGAGGTGTAGCACTTTTCCTTATAAATACAATAAACTATGTTATCAACAATTGGATTAAGGAAGAGTGTACGAAATCTATTTGGGTAGAGATTATAGGCACGAATAAGAAAGTTATTATTGGCGCCTTGTATAGACCTACTAACCTCAGCATTGAGCAGACTGATCTCCTGATTAATGAAATTCGCAGAACTTCCCAGTACAAAAACATTGTGATTATGGGAGATTTTAATTATAGAAACATTGACTGGGAAACTTTAAAAGGAGATCAAGAAACGAAGAAGTTCCTAGATTTGTGCAGGATGATTTCCTAAAACAAATGATTACCGATCCTACGAGGGGAGAAAATACTTTAGACTTACTTTTAACTAATAACGAGCACATAGTAAGTAACGTAAAAGTGGGAGATAGTCTAGGCCCTAGCGATCATCAAGAAATAAGATTCAATATTATTTGGGAAGAATTAAAAAGTACGAATA
>NC_134779.1:4069679-4074679 GCF_046742065.1 Oratosquilla oratoria
AGACGATTTCGGAAGCTTTGGTCTACTCTCTCTAGCATGGTGAGCGATATATTGGCTATTTCAGTGCGGATGGCATTCTGTAGGTCTTCCAGGGTCTATGGACGGTCGTTATAAACCATGGGTTTGAGATAACCCCACAGGAAATAATCATGGGGGGCTAAATCAGGCGAGCGCGCTGATTTCCCTGAGAGGCGATTTAAACTGGCCAGCGCGCTCGCCTGATTTAGCCCCCTGTGCTTATTTCCTGTGGGATTATCTCAAATTCCTGGTTTATAACGACCGTCCACAGACACTGGAAGACCTACAGAATGCCATCCGCACTCAAATAGCCAATATACTGCTCACCATGCTAGAGAGAGTAGACCAAACCAAAACTTTCGAAATCGTCTGAATAAATGTGTATTGACAATGGAGGTGGACATTTAAAAGATATTGTTTTTAGAACTGTGTAAAAGTAAATCTCCCATGTTGTGTGACAGACATAAAAGTAGAATAAAGAATTGTGAAGTGTAAACACTTTATAATTCAATCCCCAAATCGGGAAGTTTCCGCGCCCCACCCTGTATATTTCACCAACCTGGAAATTAATCTACTTCCTGAGGAACTAAATCGACTGCTAACTGCCGTCCGTACTTTTATTTTACAGGGCAACTCTAGCTAGCGGTTAAGAATGGTACGTTTCCTTGATGGACTTATCGCCGTTGTCATACCTGAATAGAATCACCAGTGACGGTTATGTCGATCAAATAATTTCTACTGTCGTCCCCGGATTCGAACCTGGGCTCGTGAATTCTCACTGCCGTTGTCTTACCGACTGAGCTATTGACCCTATAAAGTTCACTAACATGGAAGTTAATCTACTTCCCGAGGAACTAAGTCGACTGCTAACTGCCGTCCGTACATATATTTCACAGTGAAGCGGGGCAACTCTAGCTAGTGGTTAAGAATGGTAGTTAGCAGTCGTAAGGAGACCTTTTGGTATATAACTATGTCGGATATGAAAAAAATATCATAATGATAAATAAACAATAAATAAACAAATAAATAAATAAGAATAAGAATATAAATAAAAATAAAAGAATAATTATAGAGATAAAGTTATATATTAAAAACCAAACAGGTAAATAGTAAATAATAATAAATTAATAAATGTATAATGATAAGCAAATAATAATAAGTAAACAGACAAATAATAATAAACAAACAAATAAATAATGTGTTATAATTGGCAGGCATTACAGCATCTTGCTTAGGTGTTTATCTAAATGATTCTTAAAGCTTAAAACTGAACTACATTACACTGTTTTTGCAGGAAGTTTATTCCATTTGTTAATTACACTGTTGGCGAAATTGTTTCTACCCACTTCCAAATTAAATCTATTTCCTGACAGTTTGAGACCATTATTTTTTGTCGGATTCTCCTTCAATGTGAATTTTTTGTCACTTTTGATGTTGTCAAATCCCTTTAGAAAGTTTAAAGACCTGTATCAAGGTGCCCCTGATCCTACTCTTTTTTTTAGGGAAAACAGATTCATATGTTTAGTCGATTTTCTTATCATCTATTTTTGGTGTTTGGAATAAATTTTGTGGCTCGCCTTTGTACTTTTTCTAATCTGTCAATTTCTTCAACGAGATTTGGTGACCATGAGGAAACAGCATATTCCAAATGTGGACGAACTAACGATTTATATAGCTTGTTAATGAGAGATGGACTTGTGAAGTCAAAAGATTGCGGAATCAGTTCTTGAATCTTATTTGATTTCCCAGAGGCCGAAACACACTACTTAGTCGATTTGTGATCGTTACTGATAATTACGTTGATATCCTTATCACTATCTACTTTTGTTGACGAACTTCCAAATAAATTGTAATCGTACTTACTGTTATTTTAACCTATGTGTATAACCTTGCATTTGTGTTAAACTTCAATAGTCATTTTTCAGAACATTGTTGTAATTTATCTAAATCTTCTTGATAATCTAATCTATTTAAGTGATCATTTGCCATTCCGCACAGTTTTTTACCATCAGCAAATTTGGAAATGATAGATTTCAGTCCGTGGCCAAATACATTTATATATACCATGAATAGAAGTGGAGGGTATCGGGGGTGCATGCGCAATACATAGACTTTAAGGTTACTTATAAGCTACTGTTAAGTCTACACAGCCTCTGCCTCCTAATTGTTGGTGTACGAACTGCTTGTGGTGCCCCCGTTTCTACTGAATTATACGACCAATGACCGAGTGTCAGGCGGTATAACCTGTCTCGGGTGCCAGGGGCTAACAACCCCTCCACCTTAAACCCATTGTTACTGAAACTACAATAGAGCAACCGGACGGGTCTCTAAATACACGACAACTGAGATGGAAACACGGAATTAGATTTGAAATATGGAACATCAGAAGCGTCTTCATACCTGGCATCATACGTCAAACTGTCAACGAAGCCGAAAGATACGGTGTTGAAATTTTGGCTTTACAAGAGGTTCGCTGGCCAGGCCAGGGGAGTATACAACAAAATAATTATGAAATTATATGCAGTGGGCATAATGACAATAGACACTCAGATGGAGTAGCCTTTCTACTCAGCAAGAAAGCCCTCGGAGCCATCCTAAACATTAGATATATCAATGAAAGACTTATGTCCATCCGCCTAAATGAAAGGAAGTTCAACATATCTATAGTAAATTCCTATGCCTCAACTAACGATGCAGATGATGACATCATATATGAATTCTACAACTCTTATCACAATGTATACAGAATCTACCTGGTCATGATATCAAAATAGTCTTAGGAGATTTCAATGCAAAAATGGGAAAATCAGAAGTATGGAGAGGTACAATCGGAAGACATTCTCTACATAATATGAATAATGACAATGGTGAAAGATTGGTCAAGTGGGCAGCTGCTGAAAACTTAGTAGAAACAGATACACCATTCCCACGGAAAGATATCCACAAAATGACTTGGAAGATCTTTGTTCAAGTCAAATATTCTATCTAGAAAAACAAAGACAAGGCTATATTCCACCATGATACGTCCTGTGCTCACATTTGGGGCGGGAAACCTGGAGCCTCAACCAATTCACAGAAACAAAATTACTCAGATTTGAGAATAACACCTTCAAATCAATCTGCGACCCGGTATATGACGGCAAGTTATATTTATGGAGAAAGGCGGTACACACGTGAAGTCCGGGATCTAATACCCATGCCTCAAATGACTGACTACATTAGATTATCGAGACTGAGGTGGCTTGGTCACATTCTCAGATCCAGACCAGACAGATTCACATCTCGTGTTTTCACCAAGAATATAGTGGGCAGGAGACCTTGAGGACGCCCCCGTACTAGATGGAAGAATGTGGTGGAGAACGACTTACGAGCCCTGGACGTCGACCCCGACGATATAGAGATGTTAGCAGCAGATCGGAGAGTCTGGAGGCATCTTGTTGTAGCGGCCAGGGGCCTCAATGAGCCTGTAGCACCAGAGGAGTAAGTGAGTGAGTGAGTGTGTGAGTGAGTATGAATAGAAATGGCCCAAGAACGGAACCCTGAGGAACTCCAATCGTAACATTTTTCCATCTAGAAGTTTTGTCATTTAGATAAACTTTTTGGGACGGTATGAAAAGCTTTTGCAAAGTCTAGATATATTAAATCTATATTGTTTCTTTTGTTACAATTCGAGATAACTGTGATGTAGAATTCGAGTAAGTTTGTCACGCAAGAACTTTTTCGTCTGAATCCATGCTGGCTATAATTCACCAAACAGCTACTTTCTAAATGATATTCGATAGCTTCTCTGATGATAATTTTTATAATTTTTCCTACGATTGAAGACAATCTTATAGGTCTGTATTTATTTCGTTCATATTTGTCACATTTTTTTTTTTTTTTTTTATGGGAATAACGTTAGCTAGCTTCCATTCTCTTTGGACATCTGAATATGATGGATTTCTTGAAAATAATTTCTAATGGAACAACAACCTCATTTTTCAATTCCTTTAAGATTCTTGGATGCCAACCGTCAGGCCCTGGTGTTTTATTTACTTTGAATTTTTCTATGCACCTTTTATTTATTTATTTATTTATCTATTTATTTTTATATTTAGCGTAGTAAGTTCATCATAGAATTTTCGCAGGTTTCAAATTGGAGTTCACTTTGAAGTGTTTCGTTTACACATATTGAGCTAAAATACTTGTTTAAAATTTCAAACATTCCTTCATTTGAATATTTAAATTCATTGTCAGCAGAAAATAGTGGGTCAATATGATTCTTAATAACCTTTTTATCTCGAATGTAACTATAGAATTCTTTGTAATTCTCTTTAGATTTACCAGCGATATTCATTTCGTATTGTCGTTTTCGTTTCTTTTTATTGTACTCTTTATATCTTTCTATTATTATTACATAACTGTGATAGTCATTAGGTGCACTCGAGCAATTGCATTTCTTTTTAGCAATACTTTTTCAGTTTCTTTGTCAAGCCATTTTGGGCGAGCCTGGTTCGGGGGGCGTCTGTCCTTAAACAGGATGTAAGTATGAATCATCTTATTAAGCGAATTTTTTAATATTTCCAATATCTGATGTACATGCCTTTCGCTTAAATTTGCCTCCTATGAAATAAGCTTTACTGAAATCGGGTATTTTAGATACACAAGTATCTATTCTAAAAAAAAAAAAAAAAAAAAAGCAGTTTGAATCTATGTTGATATCACTACTTGTAATAGTTTCACCAACTTCTACATCGGTTATCATGCTTTCGCTGATAGTGACCAATAGATCGAGTAAATTTCCATCTCTAGTGGTCCCTTTTATATACTAAACTAAGTAATTCTCACGGAGAAAATCTATCAAGCGAATATCTATATGGCCATGTTCAAGGGTCATCCAATCATTGCAAGAAAAATTGAAATCGCCCATTATCAATAAGTCCCGGTTGCAAAAACTAGACAATTCTTGAAACAACATTTTGTCGCCTGCTAATGATAATGTT
>NC_134779.1:4079679-4087179 GCF_046742065.1 Oratosquilla oratoria
CTTCTTCTACTTTTAGCTGGAGATGTAGAGAGCAATCCTGGGCCCACCACAAAATACACATGCCCAACATGCTCTAAACCCATTACTTCGAGCAGACAGACAAAGGGCTCAGTTCAGTGCAATATGTGCAAAAACTGGGCCCACCTCACTTGTACAACACTTGCTGACACAAACCAATACACAAACACTTGGACATGTTCTACCTGCCCTCCAGTAACTCCACTCCCACCTCCCCAACCACAGCCAGCACCCTCACCCACTCACAATTTCCCTCTGCCCTTACCCCCGATTAGTACTCCCCTTCCTTTGTCCCCGATCTCTCCTTTCCCCCCCTCTGACCCAGATCCTACACCTTCCCCACTACCACCCCAACCTCAACCCCAAACGGCAACATACAAAACACACAACATCAACATATTACAACACAACATTGACGGTATTAACACGAAAAAACATGAACTTGAACACTTTCTTAAACAACACAACATACACATTGCGATTTTACAAGAAACAAAACTAAGACACTCACACAAAACACCATCATTTCATAATTACACCACCATCAGACAAGACCGGACTGACGGCTATGGCGGTGGACTCATCACCCTGATCCACCACTCCATCTGTTTTGTGGACACAAGTGCCACAACCAAAATTCTCCTCCCTACCACAGATAACACAACAGAAATCCAATCCATTCGAATCCGCACAGGCAACAAATCAACACTGACAATAGTTAACATGTACATTCCCCCCCAATCATCCCCCACAGTTCAAGACACCTTCAGGCCTCATTTTAGCCAACTAGCCTCAATCCCCAACCTGATCATGGGTGGTGACTTCAACGCCAAGTCGTCTGCCTGGTATGTCGACAACCCTGACACAGACAGAGGGCTTGATATACAGACTCAGTTTGACTCATTGACTATCATGAACAACACACATAATCATACACATATCCCACACCAAGCCCTCTACACTCCCTCCTCTCCTGATATCACCTTCTGCTCCCCCTGCCTAACCCCAACAACATAATGGAGAGTGGTCGGAACCCTTGGCTCTGACCACCTTCCAATCATCATCACCACCAAAACAAGATGCACCCCAGTCGGCCACAGACACACTTACACCAATTACAAGAGAGCTAACTGGGAAGCTTTTACTGAAGAGACAGAACAACATTTTGAAACACTTAACAGTACACCAATCAAACATAAACAATGCTGTGCACACTTTTAATACAATCATACAAAATGCAGACAAGAGATACATCCCTAGAGGCAACAGAAAATCACACAACCCCAACTTCACACCAGAAATCCAAAGCCTCATCAGACAACGTGACACACTTAAACACGGTACCCCCACACCTATCCCTCAAAACATAGCAGACCAAATACAAACACTAAACACTGTAATTGCCAATAAAATACATGAACAAAAAACACAAAATTGGCAAAACTTTATCAATACACTTGATCACAAAACAAACACCAGCAAATTGTACAACAGCATTACACTATCCAACAGTAACACTACACGCTCTCACGCAGCAATAACCACAACAGATAATCTACCCTCAAACAGACAAGCAAACGCACTCATACGTCATTTTGCACAGACAAGCCATCTCACTTCTCACCCTGACGACCGACGCACCATTCGACGTAAGAAAGACTTTCCCACAGACTCAGACTATATACCCTTCATAGACAGTCAGACAAAACTCATAATACATAATCTCAAGCACTCATCTGCCTGTGGCCCTGATAACATAAGTAACATCCACCTAAAACGCATTGGACCACAAGGTATACACGCACTCACAAACATTGCAAACTAAGGCTATTCACACAACACTATACCCGACATCTGGAAGCATGGTAAAATAATCACCATTCCAAAACCGACAATCCCAACATCGCACCGTCCAATCACACTTCTCTGCACCCCCTCTAAAGTCATTGAACGCCTAATACTTCAACTTGTCACACCACATATTCCCCTTGCTGACTCACAACACGGTTTTAGGCCACTACACTCCACAAACACTCTTCTGACAAACCTCACACAAAGAATTTTAGATGGCATCAATTCAGATAGGCCCCACCAAAGAACACTTCTTATAACATTAGACATTAGTAAAGCTTTTGATGCTATCCCCCGCCACAACCTAACAAATAAAATATATAACACAGACATGCACAATAACACCAAAAGATGGCTGGCCAATTATCTGGCAGGTAGGAATGCTTACGTGTCATATAATGGCCAATCATCGCACATCAGAAACATTAAGAACCGAGTACCACAGGGCTCAGTTCTATCCCCCACACTATTTAATCTATACATGCATGACTTACCCACGCCAGACACCTCAGAAATACAAATCTCTTCCTACGCAGACGACATAACAATCACATGCACACATCGTAACACAGACAAAGCTGCAGAAATAATCCAGCCATACCTTGACACACTCAACACATGGTTCATCACAAACAGACTCAAAATAGCTCCAGCCAAATCTACAGCAACACTTCTCACCAACTGGACAAAAGAACACAAATACATACCTCATCTCTACATCAACAACACTCTAATACCACACTCAAACACACCAAAAATTCTTGGTGTAACATACGATACATCCATGTCTTTCAAACAACACATCACAAAGATAAAAAAAACAAATGCACACCCAGACTTAACGCACTTAAGTCAATCACTGGAACAACATTTGGACAAATCAAAGAAACTAATATAACAATATACAAACAATGCATACGCTCAGTGTTGAATTATGCGAGTCATGCATGGGCTCCTAATCTCAGTGAGACACACCACAACACCCTTCAAATCATACAAAACAAAGCCCTAAAAACAATTACAGGCTGCACAAATACAACACCTACAGACCATTTACACCATGAAACAAAAGTCCTCAAAGTCAAGGACCACCTCGACATGAGAGGCACACGAACACTTGCCGCAGCCACCACAAACACATTACACCCGCTACACTACATAGCAGAACACCCACACATTAAAACAACACCCAAAGACCTTTATCACGCACAGATACTCTCTTCTCTTCCTCCACAACCACCAAATACCAGCCTCCAGAAACATATTCATAATCATATCACTCACCGCTCCATTAACACACTGAAAGACAACACACTGCTGCATGCCAGACCCCCTGATATCCACCCTTCTGAATCCTCTCTCCCACGAAAGGACAGAGTCCACTTGGCCAGACTGCGGTGCGGTCACCACCTAGCACTTCTAAGCTACCAGAAGAGGCTGGATGACCGCATTGTGAACAGCTGCCCAGGATGTAACACTTCACCCCATACCATACAACACATAATGGAAGACTGCATTATACACAATCATGCACGCAAACAACATAACATAGGCTCTTTAAAGGATTTGTGGGAAAACCCAGTTTCGGCTATGGCATTCCTTGGGGAGACGGGACTGCTCGGACAGACAGTCTAGGGAACGACAACAACAACAGGAACAGGTGGAAGAAATATCATCTGGAGATGAGGAGGAAATGGATGAGGTTTCTCGAGTGTTAAATTTAAGAAACTATGTGCTAAACGGACTGAAATGCAGGCTTTCGTTGAAAAATACCACCCCGATACCGCAGTTGCCAACCGTGCTGTGAACATTTTCAAAGATAACGTCATGACGTACTTCAGAAAAAATCGTGCAACGTAGAAAAGCTGAGTTCGAGTCCTTGGCTTCACTACGTATCAGTTTCCGCATATGTCTCCGTCGAGCTCATTTTCAATCTCGATCGTGATGACATGGAATTAAAGTGGAAAGTTAATGTGGTTGAAAAAAAAAAAATATATATATACATATATACATGCATATATATATATATATATGTATATATATATATATATACATGCATATATATATATACATATATATATATATATATATATATGCATGTATTAACATGCATATATATATTATAATATATATATTATAATAATCACAATAACGCGTAACGAAAAAATATTGCAGAAACCACAGGGAAATTAAAGTCGGAATACTGAACGTTTTCGTCTATTACGACATCCTTGCCAATTTTCGGACTGGCTTTCAATTTACCATGTAATGTGTGTATGCCATGTAATATGTATTTATCATGTGTGTTGTCTTTTATTTTTTTTATAATTCTTGTCTTTTTTATATTGTCATTATTATTTTATGCACACATATATATGTATATACATCTATATATACATACATACACACACACATATATACATACTATGTATGTACATGTACTGTATATATGTAAGTGGAGGATTGGCGGGTAGGGTGGAGGGGTTTAGGGTTTGGGGATTTATCAATTTTACAGTAGAGATACTACTGGGGAGGAGTAGATGAGGTGGGCCGTGAAGACCAGCTGTCTTCGTCCGGCGTCTGTGAGGCTGTTTTCTAGCAGGCGTTCAAGGGCTGAGGCAGGGTCACCAAGTAGGTTTCGGATGAGGCTAAAATGTTGTTCTATGTCGGGGCAGAGGAAGACGCAGTGGCTAAAGGACACCAGTTCCGTGCCACACGAGCAGATGGTCTGTGTGAACTGGGTCCGCCAGTGATTTGTCCGAAGCCGCGATACCATGGCCGCGATGTGGGGGGGCAGCGAGGAGAGACTGGACTCGTTGGTCTCGAGGCAGGTCTTTGTTGGCCATCCCCGGGAGACAGCAGTGGCGGCATATTCTGCCTTCCACATGTCCCAGACGGCTCGATCTATCATCCGATACATATCACTTGCCGTGAGCTGTATGGGTATAGCTTCTTCCTCGGGAGCTAGCGCTCCCTGGCGGGCAGCCCTGTCAGCCCTTTCGTTGCCCTGGAGTCCCACATGAGAGGGGACCCACTGGTACTGGAAGCATACACCCATTTGGGCCGCCTCTGCCGAGAGACGCAGTATGTCATTTAAGACGTTGGGTCTTGTAGTGCAGTGGGCGCCCTGCAAGACAGTCAGGCTCGAACGGGAGTCCGACAGGATCGTGACACGTGGTGGCTTCTGAGGAAGGGCGATGATTTTGATCAGAGCCTCCCGGATGGCAACAAGTTCGGCCGTGAGGATGGTGGTGGGGGGAAGCCTTATGGAGAAAGTCTCTCTAGTGGACTGTAGATAGAAGCCAGCTCCTGTGCGACCCGTCTTCAAGTACAGAGCCATCCGTATATACTAGAACATCCCCAGCATAATGTTCTGCTAGGAATTTCTTGGTGCTTTCGAGCAACAGATGGTGGCTTGCCTGGCGGCCTAGTCCATAGACTTCGGTCCTTACTTCAGGTGGTGAATAGGTCCAGGGAGGAAAGGGGTCTTGCTGATTTTGGGCCACTAAGCGGCGATCACCAGGTTGTAGTCCAGCTTGGAGGCAGATATCCTTGACGGAGATAGGAAGACCGCATACGGGTTCCGTCGGTGGGGCCATCCCTCGGAAAGTTCCTCGTCAGTCGAGTTCGGTACTCTGGCTGCACTGAAGAGGTATCGGCAGGCGTCCCTTTTGATACGGCGCCATAGTGGCAGGATGCCAGCTTCACTGTACACCTGCTCGTGAGGGACCGACCGCGGGAGACCGAGTCCCACTCGGAGTGCTTGACACTCAATTTGGGTCATCTTGTGCACTGCATCCCTTGACAGGTCATGTAGCACTGCCGCCCCAAAGAGGAGCCTTGACCGCACCAGACTCTGAACGATGGGGACAAGAGTTTTGCGGTGTTGGCCCCAGGGTTCGTGCCGGATGGCTCTGACAAGGTTGAGGGCCCGTCGTGCATTGAGTGTAACTTGCTGGATGTGTTGAGACCATCTGTCATCTCTCTGGAATGTAACCCCTATAACACAATATTTATACAGAAGTAAGAAAACTGGGAGAGGTTATAGTCACATAAAACCTTCGGACATTATACATACATACACATTCAATTACACATGGAAATGTTAATGGTAATAATGATAAAAGTACATACACATTCATATACACATGGAAATAAGAAAGGTAATAGTAACACAAAAAAAAAAATCAAGAGCAAAATCATGTGGCCGAAAGGTCCATAGGACATTTGGTACAATTAGGAAACTTGTTGCTGCTTAAATATCCTATGATTATAAAATTATTTAACCAAAACACAAGATAACATTATCAAATTGTACAAAAAGACAACACAATATTTAACAGATATGATAAAACTGGAAAGGTTATAGCCACATAAAACCTCCGGACGTTATACATACATACACACTCATATACATATAGAAATATTAATGGTAACAATAAATGAAAAAATACATACACATTCATATACACATAGAAAAAAAACATATATATACATACATACATATATATATATATATACATATATGTATACAAAAGAACAAAACTATGTGGCCGAAAGGTCCACAGGACATTTGATACAATTAAGAAATTTGGTACTGTTTTACTATCCTATTAATTATAAAATTGTCTGGTTTAAATAAACCTAAACTCAAGTTAATATTATTATCAAAATTGTTCTTTATGAAACAGGATTCAATGATGTTCCTATCTAAAGCTGAATTACAATCAACAATTTTCTTAACGTTGTCCCAGTCAATGTTGTGGTTTGTGTCCCTAACATGGACAAAAACTCCACTGGACATTTCTAATAATAGAAACATCTAAAAATGGCAATTTGTTATCTTGTTCTACCTCAATTCTAAATTTAATAGAAGGCACTAAGTCATTTAATTTAATAAGAAAATTGTCCAAATTAATATCAGTAGGCCAAATACATAAAATGTCATCGACATATCGATACCAGATGACTCTACGGGGGAGAATACAAGGTAACAATTCCCTTTCAAAGAACTCCATATACAAATTGCTTAAAACTGGGGATAAGGGGTTTCCCATAGCCATACCAAATTTTTGAACATAAAATTCACCATTAAAAACAAATTTTGAGTTAACCACACAAAGTTTAATCAAATCGATAATAATATCTACAGGTAAGGGTAAGTTATGTGAATTGTACCAAATGTCCTATGTTTCTACCCACTTCCAAATTTAATCTACAGTGTATTTCCGGACACTTTGAGACCTTTGTTTCTTGTCTGATTCTCATTCAGTGTGAAAATTTTGGCACTTTTGATGTTGTCAATTCCCTTTAGGATTTTAAAGACCTGTATCAAGTCACCTCTGAGTTTTAAGGAAAACAGATTCATATGTTTTAGTCGATTTTCGTATGATTTACTTTTTGATATTTGGAATCAGTTTTGTGGCTCGCCGTTGTACTTTATTCTAATCTATCAATGTTTTTAATGAAATTCGGGGACCATACGGAAACAGCATATTCCAATGTGGACGAACTAACGATATATATTGCTTGTTAATGAGTGATGTACTTTTGAAGTCAAAAGATCGCGCAATCAGTTCTAGAATCTTATTTGCTTTCTCAGAGGCTGAAATACACTGCTTGGATGATTTG
>NC_134779.1:4094679-4119679 GCF_046742065.1 Oratosquilla oratoria
ACTAGTAGATTTTTAAACCAATTGAAACCAGGAGTGAAAATCTTGGAACCAATCCATTATTCATTGCGAGGAGTAACTGGAAATGAGTTAAAAACATTAGGTAAGGTTGAATTATAGGTCATCTTATATAAAAATGTGCATTTGCACTTTCTAATGATAGTTGTAAAAAGATCTGTTTTCCCAGGAGATCTACTGATAGAATTTGCAACTATGAGAAAAGAGAGCATGTTCATATGTCCTGCTAAGCTGGGGATCTTAGTGAAATCACAGTTAATTCAATTTTTAAATCAATCAGACTTATAGCCACTGACAGTAATCAAAGAATCTCTAGAAATAGATAGGAAACATAACAATTATATTTTAGATAGCGAGACAGAGCGGTCCAGACCAATAGAAAAAAAAATCTCAGATTTTCAAGAACTCCCAGAAATTACCAATTCATCAACTTCAAATAAAGCTTTGCTAATTGTGGAAGGCGTCGCAATAAAATCGACAGTATTACACCCCAGAACAATTTACAGAATAGAAGTGCAATTAAAAGGAGTCATTGTAGACTCTGACATTTTAACCATCCCAGAATCAATTAGATTAGAATGTCTGAAATTGGACTCAGGGATATATAAGTCAAACAAGAACATGGTAGAAATATTAGTGAATAGTACTTTGAATAAAGGCATAGTCTTAAGAAAAGGTATACAAATAGGATGTTCTCAAGTTTGTACAAAACCTATTAGGATTTCAAATGAGAAGACTGAAGAGGTGGAATCACCAATGTCATAAATCTGTTGAATTCAGGAAGAAACAGAATTGGGAGAGAAATACAAGAATCAATTAGAATCTACTAGTTGTCCTGAGTTAAATGAAAGCTTGGTTGCTTTGCTCTTGAAGCATAATAAAGCAATTATTTTGCCGGGGGACGCCTTAAGAAAAACAACTGTTTTAAAACCTCAGATAAAATGAAAACCAGGGAATCAACCTATCTATACACCTGCTTACAGATTACCATATTCTAAACTAAACATTGTAGGTAAACTGATCACTGAAATGTTATCGCAGGATATTATTGAACATAATAAAAGTGAGTGGAACTTCACTCTTATTCTGGTGCCAAAATCAGGTGGTACCATGCGTCCAGTTATTGATTATAGGGAATTGAATAAGAAGACCATATGCGAGCGTTAACCATTACCAGCGATAGGGGAAATACTTAGAAGTTAGGGAACTGAGAATGGATATTTTAGCACTATAGATATCAAATCTGCGTTTTGGCAAATAGAGTTGTATGAAGACTCACGAGAATTCACAGCATTTTCAACTCCAACGGGACATTATGAGTTCAAACAAGTGCTATTTGGGTTATGTAAAAGTCTATTAACTTACATAAGATTAATGAATACAGTTCTAGATGGGTTGTTGGGAAACACTGCCAGTGTATTTCTAGATGATATTGTAATAGTTTCTAAAACAGCGCCTGAGCATTTTCAGAAATTAGATTTGATATTCTCAAGACTAATTGAAGCAGGATTGAAAGTGAAACTTGAAAATTGTAAGTTTTTGCAGAATAGTGTTATTTATTTGGGACAAAAATATACAGGCATGGACTTAGTACAATAGATTCAAAGGTTGAAGCAGTAAAGAATTTTGCAGTTCCAAACAATGTAGAAAAAGTTAGAAGTTTCATGAGATTGACAGGATATTATAGGAAATTTATCAAAGGATATGCAGACATAGCTAATCCAATAAGTTCTATATTGAGGAAAGACTCAAAGTTCATGTGGGGACCTGCACAAAAGCAAGCTTTTGACAAGTTAAAAGATAAACTTACGAGTTCTCCAACTTTAATATATCCAGACTATGATAAAGAGTTTATCCTTTGTACTTGTGCGTCTGATGTAGGGTTAGGAGGCATAGTGATGGGAAAGTGATATGGAACTTTTAAACCGATAGCTTACACATCTAAACTTTGTAAAAATAAGAACATAAGAATGAAGGAGACTGCAGGAGACCATAAGGCATACACTAGGAAGCTCCGTATCCATCACCACCTGTCGTCCCCATCCACAAATTTGTTTAACAGTTTCTTAAAACAACTGATAGTTCCACCGCTTACTACTTGGTTACTAAGTCTATTCCATTCGTCGACCACTCTATTAGTAAACCAAGTTTACCTATTCTCTTCTTAAATCTAAATTTGTCCAGTTTAAAACCATTACTGCGAGTCCTGCCCTGTTGTTTAATATGATGACCTTGTTTGCATCACTCTTGTTAATGCTATTGGTGCACTTGAACACCTCTATTAGATCACCCTGCACTCTGCGTCTTTCCAGAGAGTGTAAGTTAAGGTGCCTAAGCCTCTCATCGTAAGGCAAATTTCTGAGTCCATGTATCATTTTGTACTGATTCTAGTGAATTGATGTCCATTATGTAGGACGGAGACCAAAACTATTCAGCATAGCCAAGGATGGGTCTAACTATCGCTAGATAGAGTTTGATAATTACCTCTGCACTTCTATTCGTTACCTAGCAATGAAACCTAATGCTCTGTTTGTTTTATTCATGGCGCTAATGCACTCTTTCCTGGTTTTACTCACTAGAACTCCCAAGTCTCTCTCGCACTCAGTTTTCTCTAAAAGCGTGTTATCGAAGCTATAGCTATTTTTGGGGTTTAACACGCTACACTTAGAGATATTGAAGTTCATTTGCCATTTCACCGACCATGTGAGCAATTTGTTAAGATCATCCTGCAGAATCTCTGCGTTGTTTCCTGACTTAATTAGGCGTCCTATGTTAGTGTCGTCCGCAAACCTACTAACATCACTCACTATTTATCCCATCGTCTAAGTCGTTTATGTACACAATGAACAGCAAGGGACCCAAAACCGAGCCTTGGGGGACCCCACTAGTAACATTACCCCACCTAGATTATACTCCAGTTATGGTGACACGCTGTTTTCTGTTACTAATCCAAGCTCTAATCCATTCTAACACTTTTACTCCTATGCCATTATATTGAGAAAAACTACTCTATAACAAAAAAAAAAACAAAACCTTAGCAGTTATATATTCATTAGAAAATATAGAGATATGATACTGGGATATCCAATCAAAGTGTGGAGTGATCATACAGCTATTCAGAACTTATTTAAGCATAAGAAACTTAGGGGCAGACTAGCCAGGTGGTTTGCTATAATTCAATGTTATAAGGTTAGGTTTGAATATATTCCGGGTAGAGAGAATGTTGCAGCAGATGCAACATCTAGAAATATTAGCCAACCAACGACAGGGTTAATCAATTTTGTCTGTAGTATAGATGAGGTAGTAACCTTAGATGAGGAAATGATAATAATGGAACAAAGGGATGACAAGACATGGGAATCAGTAGCCCAGTAATTGATAAACCAAAGAGGTCATCCTCCGAAACTACCAAAAAGGTATAAAATAGAGGAGTTTCATTTGAATAATAGAATTTTGTATAGAAGAACAGTTGTAAGTGGAAAGATATTTGTAGAGGCCCAATGAATCAGTTGGTAATACCACAAACTCTTGTACAAGAGGTATTGAAATTATTTCATGACAGTGATTGTTGTTCACATCCAGGAAAAGATAAAACTTATAGACAAGCACAATATAAATACTTTTGGCCAGGTATGAAGAAAGATACATATGATTATGCAGAATTTTTTTTTTAAATGTGCTAAGGTGAAATGAAATACAGCAAAACCTGATCCTATGTTATCATATTTCATACTGCAGAAAGCTTGGGAAAGAGTTCACATACGGTAGATACATTGGAGTTACCTATGTCTGAGGATGGATATAAATATGCATTTGTTGCCATTGATTATTTTTTGAAGATTTTGTATTTTACAACCAATTGAAAAAAAAATTGCTTTAGTGATCAATGATCAGATAATCTGTATTTTCACTAGACCTAAGGTCTTAGTTTTAGATCATGGAACTAAATTTAGATCATGGAACTGAATTTAACACCAAAATCTTGGAGGAATGATGTAGATTTTTTAAGATTCAAAAAGTCAACATTTTAGTGAACCATACTCAGAGCAATTGAGTTGTAGAGAGGTTAAAAAAAAAAAAAAAGTATTATGTGCACTAGAGGTATGGTAAATCCTCATAGTATAACTTGGGATACTTGAATTACTTGTGCTAAGTGTATCCTAAACAATCAAATTAACACATCTACAGGAGAAACGCCTCATTTTATTATTTTTGGGAGGACAAAATTCCTCCATATGAAATCATTGTAGAGCAGAAACCTGTGTATAATATAGATGATTGTATCTCAAATAGGATACATACACTTCAATCTCATTAAAGACATTGACAGACTGGAAAAAGTACAACGGCGAGCCACAAAACTGATTCCAAATATCAAAAATAAATCATACGAAAATCCACTAAAACATATGAATCTGTTTTCCCTAAAAAAAGCGTAGACTCAGAGGTAACTTGATACAAGTCTTTAAGATTTTAAAGGGAATTGACAACATCAAAAGTGACAAAATTTTCACATTGAATGAGAATCAGACAAGAAACAATGGTCTCAAACTGTCCGGAAATAGATTCAATTTGGAAGTAGGTAGAAACAACTTTGCCAACCGTGTAGTTAATGAATGGAATAAACTTCCTGCACAGGTAGTGCAATGTAGTTCAGTTCGAAGCTTTAAGAATCATTTAGATAAATACCTAAGTAAGATGCTGTAATGATTATGATTTATGTTATATTATTTGTTTTTGTTTTGTTATCATTTGTCTGTCTGATTTTCATTTATTATTAGTTATATGTCAATTTATTATTTACTATTTACCTGTTTGTTAATTATTTTAACTATACCTATGCATTTATTTACGTATTTTATTTGTTATTTACATTACTATAGTTTTTATTATTTTATTATTAAAATTATTATTATTATTTTTTTTTTTTGCATCCGACCTAGATATGGATCAAAAGGTCTCCTGTCGGCATGCTCCGCCTTTGTAAACCTTTGTAAGCTATGCACCAACGAGTTAGAGAACATATGCAAGAATATACACAGATGAAAAAGCAGCAACATAAAATAACACGTAAAATAACATTAAAGATAGAAGATTTAGTAGTGGTCAAATTACATACAATTCATAATAAACTTTCACCGAGGTACTCACGTCCATATAGGATATTTGATTTTGTAAGATCTTACACTCAGAAACTAGGGAAGTATCAATTAGTCACTTAGACGATATAAAGAAGGTTAAGATACAAATTGATGATGAGGATATACGTGATACTGAGATTAAATATTTTCAAGGTGCTAGTGTAATAATTAACAATTTAAACCAAGAAGAGTATGGGGATTTATGTTGATAAGATAATATGTGAATTGATGATTAATGCAAATACGTTTTACAAATGCAGACTGCAATAGCTTTAGTAATTGATATGGTGAATGCCTGGGACTGGAACCCAGTTCGTCATGGAGCCTTATGACAACATCAAGGTAACCTGATAATGGTACACCATATCCTTAGCATAGTTTTGTATTATAAAAATATATCTGTAATTAAAGATGATGTTGACTTCATGTGAGAAAATTTCATTTCATTATAGGAGAGCATTTTCAGTATTTTTTTTCAAAAGAAACTTGAACGTAAGATAAGTGAGATAGAGCATAAACTTGATGTCATAGATTCAAACTTCAAAAGATATGGTACACAAAAGAGAAGTATGGTAGTTGTAGCTTTAGCAGCTCTTGCTGGATTAGGAATATCCAATTTTGCATTCTTTGCTGACTTATATATGCATCCTTTACATACATATATATATATATATATATATATATATATATATATATATATATACACACACACACACACACTTACACACACACACACACACACACACACACACACACACACACACACACACACACACACACACACACACACACACACACACACACACACACACACACACACACACACACACACACACACACACACACACAAAAAAATATATATATATATATATATATATATATACATATATTCCCTGTGGTGGGGGAAAAGAATACTGCCACCAAGTATTCCCACTTGGATCGTAAGAGGCGAGAAAAAAAGGACGGGGATTGGGACTAGGCATCCCTCTCCTTGTAGCCCTACAGGGCACATTCCTAGAAAAAAAAGGCATAGGCATGAGAGGGGCTGGAGAACCTCGGTCCAGCACCCTAAGGTTTGGGTCTTTTAATGTACGTGGATGTGGTACAGATGAGAGTAAAAGGGAAGAGATAGGTAGTATGTTTGTGAGAAGAAGGATGGATGTGTTGGCTTTGAGTGAAACTAAGCTGAAAGGGAAGGGTGATTGTAAGTTTGGGAGTGTAAGTGGGAGGTTATCAGGAGTAAAGAGAGGGCGAGGGAGAGAAGTGGTGGCTATACTAGTAAGTGAAGAGATAGGTAAACGTGTAGTGGAGTGGAAGGAGGTTTCCTCAAGGATAATGTGGATGAAGGTGAAACTGGGAAAAGAGATATGGGTTTTTGTAAGTGCATATGGGCCTGGCAGTGAGAAGAATGTAGAAGAAAGGGGGGCCTTTTGGATAGATTTAAATGAGTGCATAGAGGGTTTAGGGAGAAGTGTAAATGTAATAGTACTGGGAGACCTTAATGCTAGGGTAGGAAAGGAGCCAATTGATGGAGTGGTTGGGAAATGTGGAGTTCCAGGAAAGAATCGTAGTGGAGAGTTGAAGGTGGAAATGTGTCTAGAAAGAGAGTTGATGATAGCAAATACAGTGTTTCGGAAGAAAGTCAAGCATAAGTACACATTGGAGAGGGTGGTAGAGGGAAAGGTGGTAGATAGAGCTTTAATGGACTATGTAATGGTAAATAGGATTATGATAGGAAGAGTTAGGGATGTACATGTGCTAAGGGAAGAGGGTGGGGGAATATCAGATCATTTTCTGGTGGAAGGTAAGTTGAGAGTGGAGGACAGATGGAGGAAGAGGAAAGGGACAAAAAAAGGTAGGGAGGTGCTTAGAGTAAACTCTCTAAACGAAGAGGAAAAGGAGAAGAAGTACAAGAGGAGGCTGAAGGAGGAGGGGGAGGGAGTGAAGGATAGAGTGGAGGTAGGTGTGGAGGAGGAATGGGGATGGTTCAAGGAGGGAGTCACAAAGTGTGCAAGGATGGTGTGTGGAAGAAGAAGGTCAGGAGGAATTAGAAGGAAGGGTTGTGAATGGTGGTATGAGGAAATGAAGAAGGTTGTAGAAGAGAAGAAGCGAGCTTTCACAGATTGGTTACAAAGTAGGACGAGGGAGTCATATGAGACTTACAGGGAAAAGAAAAGAGAAGTAAAGCAAAAGGTAAAGGAGGCAAAGAGGAGAGCAGATGTAAAATGGGGTAAGAGTATGACAGAAAATTTTGAAAGTAATAAAAAGATGTTTTGGAAAGAAATTAAGAGAGGAAGAGGAGGCGAATCAAGTAGAGAAGAAAAGGGAAAAGGTGCAGATGGAGAGATGATAATGGAGGAGAAGGCAGTAAGGGGAAGATGGGCAGAATATTTTAGGGAGTTGCTTAATGTGAAGGAAGATAGGGAGGGAAAGATAGCTGCAGTGGGAAATGCTAAGAAAATGAGAGTGATGAGTGAGGAAAATGGAGGAGAAATAAGGAAGGATGAAGTGAAGGCAGTTGTTAAGATGATGAAAGCAGGTAAGGCACCTGGTCTGGATGGATGCCATGCAGAATGTCTTAAAAAAGGAGGTATAGTGATGGTGGACTGGTTGGTGAAGTCATTTAATGTTTGCTGGAGAGAAGGTAGAGTGCCAGAGGACTGGAGGAGTGCGTGTATAGTTCCACTTTACAAGGGAAAGGGGGACAAGTGTGAATGTAGTAGTTTCAGAGGGATTAGCTTGTTAAGTGTAGTTGGGAAGGCTTATGGGAGGATCTTGATTGAGAGGATTAGGAGAGGAACAGAAGGAGTAATTGGTGAGGAACAGTGTGTGTTTAGGACTGGTAGAGGTTGTGTAGATCAGATTTTTGTGGTAAGACAGATATGTGAGAAAGCTATAGGCAACGGGAAGGATGTTTTCTGGGCCTTTATGGATCTGGAAAAGGCTTACGACAGGGTGGACAGAAAGGCACTGTGGGAGGTTATGCGGATATACGGGATAGGAGGAAAGCTTCTGGGAGCTGTCAAGAGTTTTTATGAGAGTAGTAGAGCTTGTGTCAGGATTAGAAATGGAATGAGTGAGTGGTTTGAGGTAAAGGTGGGACTTCGTCAGGGATGCGTTATGTCACCCTGGCTGTTCAACTTATACATTGAATGGGGTAGTGCGAGAGGTGAATGCAAGGGTAGTGGGTCAGGGATTGGAGTTGGTTAAGGAAAATGGAAAAAAGTGGGAGGTGAGCCAGCTGTTGTTTGCGGACGACACTGCGCTTGTGACAGGATCGGAGGAGGGATTGAGGAAGCTGGTGACAGAGTTTGGGAGAGTGTGTGATAGAAGAAAGCTAAAGATAAATGTGGGTAAAAGTAAGGTGATGAGATGTACAAGGGGTGAAAGTGGCAGTAATCTGGAAGTGAGCATTAAGGGAGAGCAACTGGAGGAAGTGGATAGTTTTGGATATTTGGGTGCAAATGTGGCAGGAAAGGGTGGAGTGAAGGTGGAGGTAGAATGTAGATTGAGAGAAGCGAGTAAATGCCTTGGTGAATTAAAAAGTGTAATGAGGAATAGGAATCTGGGAATGGATGCTAAGAGGAGACTGTATGAAGGAGTGATTGTGCCAACAGCACTGTATGGAGCAGAAACATGGAACATGAGAGAGGAAGAGAGAAGGAACTTGAATGTGTTTGAGATGAAGTGTCTGAGAAGTATGATGGGGGTTACTAGGCTAGATAGAGTGAGAAATGAGGAAGTTAGGAGGAGAACAGGGGTGAAAAGGGAGCTGGGAGATAGGGTGGATGAAAGAGTATTAGGATGGTTTGGACACATGGAAAGAATGAGTGAAGAAAGACTAGTAAAAGAGGTATGGAAGGCAGATGTGGAGGGAGTGAACATGAGGGGACGTCCTAGGATGAGATGGATGGATGGGGTGATGGGGGCTTTGAGGAAGAGGGGAATGTCGGTTGAGGAAGGACGGGAGAGGACAGAAGACAGGGGTGAATGGAGAATGGTTGTATATGGAAAATGTTGTGATGCATGAGGTGGATTCGACGGGGGAATGGGGGTGACATAGTGTGTGTGAGCAAAAATTTTGACGCAGCCCGAAGGGATTTCTCCCCGTCCTCTCCTTTATATGGGGGGACGGAGAGGGGGGGTCGCCGATTTAATGAAGCGGCCTTGCTGTGGATGTGCTGTGTCTTGCGACACTGCTTCTGACCCAGGGCAGTGGACAGGGTGCAGGGATGACCCGTCATCTAGGAGGTGCTAAGATGGGAGGGAGGGTGGAGGGGTGTGGAGTGTTTTCGGGGATGAAATGGGTGGGGGTGTTTTTTGTGCCTTGTTCTTTTTTGGCTACCCCCCTGGTAAGGAGGAAGAAAGCCTTGGGATATGTATGTATGTATGTATATATATATATATATATATATATATATATATATATACATTTATATATAATTTCTCAACGTATGCCTCCATTGAGTTCCTCGACATTCATGTCCTAGAATTAAGTGAATTGTGGTTAATAAATGTATATATATATATATATATATATATATATATATATATATATATATATATATATATATATATATATATACATATATATATGAGTGGAAGGGCGATGAGTTAAACACAGAGAACAGTTGGAGTTTTATTCACTGACGTTTCGTCCTTACCAGGACATTCTCAAAGTACATACCGTTTCAGAAAATCAATAGCTTATATAATCCACCCTTGCCTTGTTCCTCTCCCTCTATACTCTCATCCGTCCTCAACCCTTTTTCATGCGACTCCGACCATGTCACTTCTCCCTCCGTTCTCAATTGTCCTTTTTATCTCCTTGATAATCAGAGTACCTACCGCTCCTGCTAATTTTATAAACCCTTCCCT
Organism: Oratosquilla oratoria; assembly: GCF_046742065.1. NCBI lineage: Eukaryota > Metazoa > Arthropoda > Malacostraca > Stomatopoda > Squillidae > Oratosquilla > Oratosquilla oratoria. Next base: position 4,104,714 of record NC_134779.1, read on the forward strand.
ATGGTTGATGCAGGGGTGGGAAGTAATGTAGGCTGCCTCCACTATTTTTATTTTCTTTTTCTCTAGAACTTTGTGGAGCACCTCTCTCATGTTCCAATCTGGAAGATGACCACATCGGTCTAAATGAACTACTAGCGAGTTGGAGGTTCTGTGAGCTCTGACGTCATTTTTGTGCTCATATGTCCGTTGCTCCAATGATCTTCCCGTCTCTCCATAATATCCTAATGGACAACCACCACATGGTATATTATAGATCGCGCCTTTCTTCATATCCTTTTCTGATTTATTTCTATTTTTGACAACTTCTCCTAATTTTGTACCCGTGGAGAAAGCAACGCTCACACCCGCTTTTGTGAGAATAATTCCCAACTCCTCCGCGTACTTCAAGTTGGGGACGGACAAAAACCCCGCCCTGCCTTCTCCGGACCAGTTGTCCTAATTCCTTCTTATTATTACCGTTGTTTTCTTTCTCAATCTGTGCAGCAGTCCTTCCGGCTATCTGAGTTTAGTGAACACTTTTAAAATATATTTGATTTCATCCTCTAAAAATTCTTCGCTACAAATACGGTACGTCCTTAAGAAAAATCCTATAACCACTCCGTTTTTAATTTTGTTGCTATGCGCTGAGTAGAAATGAATCACATCATCTTTATTGGTGTTTTTTCTGTTCCAAATCACCGTATCCAAGAAAGCTAGTCTGTTATCCATCTCGTGTTCGATAATAAACTGGATGTTTGGTTCGACATGATTCAATCTACTCAACTTGTCATCTTTCGGAGCGATGACAAGGACGTCGTCCACATACCTCAGCCAAAGCGTGTCTCTACCCATTATCCTTATGAAATGATCTGTCTCTAAAACTTCCATATACAATGAAGCTAGAACCGCACTGAGAGGACAACCCATTGCAAGTCCTCGGTGTTGTCTGTATTATATATATATGTATTATATATATATATATATGTATATATATATATATATATATATATGTATATATATATATATATATATATATGTATATATATATATATATATATATATACCATACATGCAGCCAATACCCCTCCTGCGTTATTGGTTGCGTTTTATTGTGGCAAAGTAGCATGCACCTGATACTTTAGGGTCTATATGGGGCGCCTCTACGGACCCGAACCTCACATCATTTTGTCTGTGGTAGAGGAAGTCTCTGTTCATAAAGAAAAGATGACAATTTTATTATACTGCGACTCCCCCTCTGTTATGTTGTCGCCCCGTCCCTTGCTACTGCCCTGTACCATTTCCCTGCATATTCATTTCCTTTATTCGCCTAACTCTGTGGGGGAAAAGAATGCTGCCACCAAGTCTTCCCACTTGAGTTGTACGAGGAGACAAAAAATGGGACGGTGATAGACCTAGAAATCCTGGTACCTGTACCCCAAAGAGATCATTCCTAAATAAATAAATAGATAAATAAATAAATAAACAAATAAATAAATAAATAAATGTATAAATAAATAAATAAACAAATAAATAGATAAATAAATAAATAAATAAATAAGATAAACAAATAAATAAATAAATAAATAAATAAGATAAATAAATAAATAAAATAAAATGGATATATAAATAAATAAATGAATGAATGAATGAATAAATGAACGAACGAACGAACGAACGAATGAATAAATAAATAGATAAATAAATAAACAAATAAATGAATAAAAAATAAATAAATAAATGAATATAAATAAATAAATAAACAAACAAATATATAAATAAATAAACAAATAAATAAATGAATAAATAGATAAGTAAATAAATAAATAAATAAAGAATGAATAAATAAATACATAAATAAATACATAAATAGATAAATAAATGAATAAATGAATAAATGGATAAATGAATAAATGAATAAATGAATAAATGAATAAATGAATAAATGAATAAATGAATAAACGACTAAACGACTAAACGAATAAATGAATAAATGAATAAATGAATAAATGAATAAATGAATAAATGAATAAATGAATAAATGAATAAATGAATAAATGAATAAATGAATAAATGAATAAATGAATAAATGAATAAATGAATAAATGAATAAATGAATAAATGAATAAATGAATAAATGAATAAATGAATAAATAAATAAATGAATAAATAAATAAATAAATAAATAAATAAATAAATAAATAAATATATATACCACTTGGGATACCACTTTCTTGATCCTTGGTATCTCTTTTCTAGGCGCCATGACCTTTACGCTTCTGATGGGATCCACTTTACCCGCAGAGGCTAAGATGTTCTTACAAACCTCATTGTGGGAGTTTGTAATGAACTAGTTCCTTTTTTTGGGGTAGGAGCCCAAAGGGAGGGGGAAATAGAGTGTACTTGGGAAACAGAGTAGAGTATAGCATTATTGTAGAACAATATGCCAGTATAGGACAAAATACAATTTTAGGATATAATGTCGGTAGAGGACGAAATGTTACATTAGGATGTAATGTCAGAGGACAAAATGTCACGATGGGATGTAATGACAGTGGAGGACAAAATATCACGATAGGATGTAATGAAAGTGGAGGACAAAATATGACGATGGGATGTAATGATACTGGAGAAATTATCACGGTAGGATACAATGTCAATGGAGGACAAAATATATTTTTAGGAAGGGATGCCGGACAGAATGTCAGTGGCCAGAATATCACGATGGTATGTAATGACAGTGGAAGACAAAAGATCACGATGGGATGCAATTATAGTGGAGGAAAAAATATCACGGTAGGATAAAAAGTTACTGGAGGACAAAATACAATTTTAGGAAAGCATGCCAGACAGAATGTCAATGAACGACGGGAGGCCGGTGTTAATTGCGGTGACATAGGGGGACAAATTGTACAAAAGAGATCGGATGATCGTGAGCAACCAGATGTCCGTGATGGGGGAAATGTTAATTTTTATGGGAGAAGTGCTAGTGAGGCATTGAATGTCAATGAAGGACCAAATAATAATATAGAGCAAGGTGTCAATAAAAACAACATTATAATGTAAGGCATGATATTGAAACTCAAAACGTGTCAAAAAGAAATAATCACAAGTTTCTTAAAACCATGTACTTTAATGCTCGTAGTATTAGGAACAAATTTCAAGAAATACAGATGTATGTCAAAAGCATAAATCTCGATATGATAGGAATAACCGAGACATGGTTAAATAGTAAAGAGTTCGAAGCTGAATTTAATTTTGCGGGATTTAAACACTTTCATCAGGATAGAACCACAAGAAAGGTGGGGGTGTTCTGTTGTATGTTAAAAACAATGCCCATGCTTATGTTTTAGAGAAAGTGAAACAGGATGCATATGATAGTTTGTGGGTTGAGTCAACCCCACCCCCCAAAAAAAAAAAATGAATGTAGGTGTAATATATAGGCCAAAGACATTATTATTAGCTGACGACAAACTTTTATTTCAAGAACTGTCTAGTTTCTGCAACCGGGATTTATTGATAATGGGTGATTTCAATTTTACTGACATTGATTGGATGAACTTTGAACATGGCCATATAGGTAGTCGCTTGATTGATTTTCTTGGTGACAATTACTTAGTTCAGCATGTAAAAGAGCCCACACGACATGGAAACTTACTCGATCTTTTGATCACTAGCCGCGAAAGCATGGTAACTGATATAGAAGTCAGTGAAACTGTTGCAAATAGCGATCACAACTTAGTTAGATTCAAACTCCTGTTTTTTTTTTTTTTTTAGAATAGATACTTCTGTTTCTAAAATACCCGATTTCAGTAAAGATCAGTTCATAGGACTACGTCAGGAATTTCAGCTTACAGATTGGGAGGCAAAATTAAGCGAAAGACCTGTAGATCAGATGTGGGAAATATTTCAATATACACTCACTAAGATGATTCAAACTTACATTCCATTTAAGGAAAGACGTCCCCCAAATCAGGCTCGCCCAAAGTGGCTCGACAAAGGAACTGAAAAAAGTATTGCTAAAAAGAGACAGGCTTATCAGAAATATAAGTGCTCGGGTGCATCTAATGACTATGAATATTCAAATGAAGGAATGTGTAATATTTTAAACAATTATTTTAGCTCGGTATTCGTAAACGAAACACCTCAAAATGAGCTCCAAACTGAAACCTGTGAAAAGTCTTGGGTAAACTTACTACGGTAAATATAACAAAAGAATACATTAAAAAGTGTATAGAGAAACTAAAAGTTAATAAAACGCCAGGACCTGACGGTTGGTATCTAAGAATCTTAAAGGATATGAAAAATGAGATTGCTGTTGTATTAGAAATTATATATATATATATATATATATATATATATATATATATATATATATATATATATATATATATAAATCCATCATATCCGAAGATGTCCAAAGAGAATGGAAGCTAGCTAACGTTATTCCCATATTCAAAAAAGGTGACAAAAAGAAACCTAATAACTATGGGCCTATAAGTTTGACTTCAATCGTAGGAAAAATAATGGAAACTATCATCAGAGATGCTATTGAACATCATTTAGAAAGTAACCGTTTGATAAATGATAGCCAGCATGGTTTCATACGGAAACGTTTTTGCTTGACTAACTTACTTGAATTCTACAACAGTTATCTCGAGTTATGACAAAAGAAACAATATAGATTTAACATATCTAGACTTTGCAAAAGCTTTTCATACCGTCCCCCACGAAAGACTACTTACTAAATTAGCTTCACACTGAATAAGTAGTAGCCTTTTAAGTTGGAGTAGTAATTGGTTGAATTATCAAAAACAAAGAGTTGTTTTAAATTGAAAAACTTCTAGATAGAAAAATGTTACAAGTGGAGTTCCTCAGGGTTCCGTTCATGGGCCACTTCTATTCATAGTATATATAAATGATATAGACCATGGACTAAAATGTACTATTTCTAAATTTGCTGATGATACAAAACTGTGTGGAATGGCAAATGATCACTTAAATCAGTTAGATATTCAAGAAGATTTAGATAAATCACAGCAATGGTATGAAAAGTGGCTAATGAAATTTAACACAAATAATTGCAAGATAATGCACATAGGTAGAAATAGCAGTAAGTATTATTACAAGTTATTTGGGAATTCGTTAACAAAGGTGAGTAGTGAAAAAGAACTCGGCGTAATTATCAGTAACGATCTCAAGTCATCCAAGCAGTGTATTTCAGCCTCTGAGAAAGCAAACAAAATTCTAGGACTGATTGCGCGATCTTTTGACTTCAAAAGTCCATTACTCATTAACAAGCAATATAAATCGTTAGTTCGTCCACATTTGGAATATGCTGTTTCCGTATGGTCACCGAATCTCATTAAAGACATTGACAGATTGGAAAAAAGTATAACGGCAAGCCAGAAAACTGATTCCAAATATCAAAAAGAAATGATACGAAAAAATTGACTAAAACATATGAATCTGTTTTCCCTAAAACTCAGAGGTGACTTGATACAGGTCTTTAAAATCCTAAAGGGAATTGACAACATCAAAAGTGACAAAATTTTTACACTGAATGAGAATCAGACAAGAAACAATGGTCTCAAACTATTCGGAAATAGATTCAATTTGGAAGTGGTTAGAAACAACTTTGCCAACCGTGTAGCTGATGAATGGAATAAACTTCCTGCAGAGGCAGTGGAATTTAATTCAGTTCGAAGCTTTAAAAATAATTCAGATAAACACCTAAGCAAGATGCTGTAATGATTATTATTTATTTTATATTATTTTTTCTTATAATTTGTCTGTTTGATTCTCATTTATTGTTAGTTATATGTCAATTTATTATTATTTACTATTTACCTGTTTGTTAGTTGTTCGACTCTGCCTATGCGTTTATTTATGTATTTTATTTTATACTTACATTCGTTTCTTCTTCCTGCAGATTCGCTAGTGCTTGAAACGAGTTCTTGGAAGCGAGGAGGGCTGGTTAGAACTTTTTTCCACTATTCTGCATCTTGTTTTTCGCTGTTTTCCATCTAAGGTCATACCTAGTTTTGTCTTCCGTATTTTGGGACTTCGAGCGGAGAACGCGACTCTCCTCCTTAAGGCACTTTACAGCATCCTCCAAGGCTTCAATTCTACTAAGAAGAGATTATGCCTCTTCAGCGCTGAACACGGTAACACAACCACTCGCCATATCACTAACTGAAGCAGCTACCCGGATGACCTGAACTGAGTGACGACTACTGCTCAACACACACACACACACACACACACACACACACACACACACACACACACACACACACACACACACACACACACACACACACACACACACACATATATATATATATATATATATATATATATATATGTGTGTGTGTGTAAAGACAGACAAATATGGAGGTGAGGTGGCAAAATGAAACGTTAAGGCTAGAGTATGGAGCTTTATTCAGAACCAGACGTTTCGACCTCTTGGGCCTTCCTCAGTGGACTGGATTCTGGATTCTGGATTCCAAGGAAAGACCACCTCGCTTGCGCGGGATCGGGTTTTGTGGGAGGGGAAGAATGTCTGCAGGAAAATGAAAAGATAGTACAAGGAATTCTGTAAACAACACTTTTATTTTCTTGCAAAATTTCTGTATTTCTGGTAAACTCACCAATTCTCTTCCCCGCTGATGTCACTAAATTTATTCTGGTGTTCTTTAAAAAATTACTAATTAATGGTGCGTAATTTAAGACAAAAATTAACCCAATTAAATAACATAGAACAGAAAATACAATTTACATTAGAAGAAGAAATAAACGACGAAATTCCTTTTTTGGATACTATAATAAAGAAAACAGAAAACGGAATAAAATTCAAAGTATACAGAAAGCCAATAAACCGAGAAGATTATTCATTTTTATTCAGCTCACAGTACTAGAGTCAAATCAGGGATAATAATCGGATTCATGTTAAGAGCCCTAAGGATATGCAGCAAAGAATTTTTACAGGATGAGCTTAACCATATCTTTAAAACCTTCCAAGAATTAGCATATCCTTTGGGCTTTCTTATAAAATTAAAACACAAAGCCATCAAAATTATGAAAAGGAGCACAACAGCTACAGACAACAGCACCAGCAGGGACAAAATATTTATTTCAGTTCCTAACTCTAGGTACGCACCATTAATTAGTAATTTTTTAAAGAACACCAGAATAAATTTAGTAACATCAGCGGGGAAGAGAATTGGTGAGTTTACCAGAAATACAGAAATTTTGCAAGAAAATAAAAGTGTTGTTTACAGAATTCCTTGTACAGGTTGTGAGAAAGTTTATATCGCTGAGACAGGACGCGGCATGGACAGAAGATTAGAAGAACACAAGAGGGATGTGAAACATCACAGAACATCAAATGCCCTAGTAGTTCATATCGATGAAGAAAATCATTTGCCAAACTGGAAGGAAGCCCACGTTCTACATAGAAAAATGGGAAAAAAGAAAAGGAAAGCTTTGGAGGCGGCACACATTGCCACCGAGAAAACCACAAATTCTCGTAAGGGGTTTATGTCCTGGGCTCAAACGTCCGCACAACTGGCGGTCGGCGAGTGTGGGGGGACAACGTGACCGGGGTAAGGTCATGCAGGGTCGTCAGATCACCATGTAAGCTGTTGACGGACTTTGATTCTTATTCTATATTCAGTCCACTGAGGAAGGCCCAAGAGGTCGAAACGTCTGGTTCTGAATAAAGCTCCATACTCTAGCCTAAACGTTTCATTTTGCCACCTCACCTCCATATTTGTCTGTCTTTACATATATATATATATATATATATATATATATATATATATATATATATATATATATATATATATATATATATATATGTGTGTGTGTGATTGAACTTTGCAGCAGCTTCTGCATTCACAAGTTTCTTGCTGATATGTTCAACTTTTCTAATACTTGAACGTTGGATATCGTTGAGTTGTCTTATTATGTGTCCAAACTTCATTTGGAATGAATGTACAGATTTCTCGTCTCTCCTAGTGGCTGTCCGATTTCCCGTCTCTCCTAGTGACTGTCCGATTCCCCGTCTCTCTTAATGTTCCATATGTTCTTTGTATATATTGTCACCTTTACTATTTGTATTAAAAAAATTTTTTTATTCAATTTGTACTGAAGATGGCTATCCTTAACGACGTCCTGTGCCTTCTAACGGAGGCCGGCAGGGCAGGAGTCCACTTCCGATTCCAATGGGTCCCCTCGCACGTGGGCCTCCTTGGCAACGAGATGGCAGACAAAACTGCCAAAACAGGTGCCACATTGCCTAACAGCAAAGTCACCTCAATCCAACCCTCTGCACATGACTTCTTTTGCAAAATTGACCGCGCTGCCTGGGACCTCTGGAAATTGGAGTACCACTCTACTGCTGTTGAACGTGGATGGCTCCTTAAGACCTGCCTTGGACCGACCCCCCCTACCTTCTCCTCTCTACCCCCGTACATTGCGGCAACAGTCAGCAGGATACGGGTGAATCACTGGCGGACCAAATATACCACTTCCCGCTGCACCTTTGGCGCGGAAGTATCTTTCAAGCACTGCCTCTTCTTGTGACCCGAATTGGAAGCCCACTTCCGGCCCCTAAGGGCAAACTTCAATGACCCTGCCACAGCCCTCGAACGCCTCATTGCGGACTCCTCCTCCAAAGTCGACCTCCTCGTCCTTGCAGCCAACCTCGTCTGCTCTTCCCCGGTCGGGGGACTGCTGTTAACACCCGACCACCCCCACATGCACCCGCATGCCCACAAGCGAAAATCAAAACTCTTACCCAATTACACAACTTCTCAAATCACCCCAACACTTCCCTAACATCTCCAAATACACTATTTGAAGCCACCCAGAAACTACAAGCCAGTCCCTAAATCGGCTAGCTCCGCTGGGACTAAAATCACAAAACTAGAACTAGAAGATGGCTAAAGTTAGGCGAAAGCTCTACTAATAAAATCAAGAAGTTAGCATTGTCTTTACATTCATTCCAAATGAAGTTTGGACACATAATAAGACAACTCAACGATATCCAACGTTCAAGTATTAGAAAAGTTGAACATGTCAGCAAGAAACTTGTGAATGCAAAAGGTGCTGGAAAGTTTAATCATATCTGCCTGAAAGAGGACCTGCTACCCTACTATTGTAATATAAATATATATATATATATATATATATATGTATATATATATATATATATATATATATAGATACATATATATATATATATATATATATATATATATATATATATATATATATATGCCGAGGTTATCAAGGCAGCAGCACAGAGAAATACCGTAAGACCAACTATAGCTACTTTAACACCTCCATGAATAATGGCCTAGACAATCGCCATAATAACTCAGTTTACCTTGGAACTGGTTTGGTCAGGATCCATATACAACTGATATTGTGTAATTCTAAATTCTTGACTCACGAACACGAGTATATACATGTGTTTCATATGGCCTTCTAAACGTATTCCACAGCTTTTGTAAAAAAAAAATTCAACTATATGTTAATTTTTACATAAAGCAAGTCATTAAATACTGTTTCACCAGGTCATATGTATGGATTTATGAAGAATTTTTATATTCAAGGCTACACTTGCGATCTTCCAGGCAGGTGTGTTACCTTACGTATGAACATAAAGGCAAAATATGAGAGTACCATTTTTACTCTTCGTTTTTGTATATATACAACACCACTAATTTCTCTTTGATAGATCTTATCTTACTAACAGATTTTTTTAAAGTCGGAAATGGGTTGTCTCTTGTAGAAGTCACCCTATGAGTGGGATTAACATCAAAGAAGAATCCTACATGCACATGTAGCAGCTAAATGTATTGAAGCTGAAATACAACAAGCATGATGAGGCAACTAAATCACTAGAGAATCGACACATGGTTCTGTGAGTCGAGAATTATAGACATTTTACATTGATAGCTGTATGTGGATGGTGTTGTTCAAGCCATTTGTACGGTGGATTGGGTGATCGTTAGTACTGGGTATATGCCCCGAAGGGAGAGGTGGGCAGTTGATCTATGAGGGTTGCTGTGACTGTGGCATTTGTCCCAGAGGTTGTTGTCCAATGAGCGGTTGTTTGGATGCCGTTATGTACATCGGCTGCGAACATGGAGAGGCAAGCCATAAACAGCATGGAGCACAAGGAAACTGGAACCTTTACCATAAAGGTAAATGTGTCCGTGTACATTGTTTATAGCTGCTTAAATTTTGTGATTAATGAGGCTTAAATTACCTTTACGAAAAAAGCCATAAGATTATCTTCATGTAGTCTACATATGTATATTCATACTGAAATTACAGACTGATATTATATGACAGAAAACTAGAACTATAAAAATGTGATGAATATCAAACCTTAGATTACAATATTGAATAATGTTTCATTGCATTGTAGTAAGGGCATCAGTGAAATGTACTGAAGAGTTACAGCCACATCTTGCTATTATTGTATAAGATAATTTCATGCTATCTGAAGTAAAAACAAATAAAAATAGCAAAAAGAGCAGGTTAGAATCAATTAATTATTTGTGTTTTATGTTTTTCAAAAATTCCCTACATGATCGGAATTCATGTTACTCGTTCATTGTTCCTCTAAATTAGGTACGGTTGTCACTGATGGTTCGTATAGGTATCGCAGCACACTATGATTTCCAAGATTAACGTTTAAATCTTGTTCTGAAGCAGTTACTGTCACCCAACACAGTCTTCCTCTGTATAACCGCCTGATATACAATACGTTCTGCCTCCTGGAACGGCTTCGGAACAAATCTCGTTATTGTGTCGTCGTATAAGGGGTACTCATTAATTTCTATACAGTAATTTTCTTTATCAAATATTGATTTCTATTAATCAAGGTCAACACAGTATTTTTTATTTACTTATCTATTTTATCGGGGAGCAGAGAATAAATCAAAATAATCTTAGAAATAGCAAGTAGATCTGTTGAAAAAACTTATCCAGTACACGAATTAAAATTCAGATGTAGAAAAATCCCAAGTCTTGGGGAATATAATTCTGCAACTTAGTGATGCACGTTATCAGTTTCTGCCATGACTAATGCAAATTTACTTTCTTCGACAGAGATGATTCCGTATTATAATGCAAGATTGTCTTGGTCACATCTTTAAATATGGTAACATAGCTTATAGATGACATTCAGACCAAAGCCAGGTAATTCTATTCAGTTTCGAAATCCAGGCATACAAAGAGATCCTTTTCGGTCAAAATTTTGGAGAACTAAAGTAGAAACTTCCAAGCACTAGAAAAGCAGTACAAACAAGAAAGAACAAATTGCCGATGAAAAGAACATGCAAGGAAAAATACGATTTTAATTTAATAATGAATTACACAGTGAAAGGTAGTGAAGGAGGGACGGTTATATTACCACCTACTTAAACAAATATGCAAAGCAATGAAAGGGAGGGGATAGACATTGGAGGGAAGTACAGAAGTAAAGGGAAAGGAGAATCAGTAAATGGATATAAATAAAGGACCGAAGGAGAAATATTAGAGGAGTCAGAAAAGAACGAAACATGAATTATTTACACAGTTCCCTTAGATACCACAGCATATATCGTAGATAGAAGGTATTTAATTTTCATATATTTTCTAGCTATCGTCAGACTACTTCACTCAATTCTGGGTCCCTTCACAACCTTCCAAGGGATATAGCTTATCTAATTTAACCAAAATATTCCAGAGATTGTTTGTATATATGTTCTTCCTAGTTGCAGCCAAACAATTCCACTGAACTGGAGGAATTTCCCGCCATTTCAGGGTTAGATTCTTGCTTTATGCAACATCATAAGAAGAGTAGATTCCAGGTTCCAGGCTGGCGTCAGCTTAATAAAACAATCTGTCGTTGGCGACAACAAAATCAAATTGTGCCGCCGTGCTTATATCATCATCTTCTTTCGTACCGACTAGCACTTATCTTCTCATTTTGGATTTCGCCGGACTCCATGATTCAACAGCGCGTGACTGTCTTGGAAGAGTCGAGGGTTTATATCGGTTAACCATTTCCATTCAAAGTGACTTTTATCTTTTTATTCCAGCCGCTGACAGCCTTGTTTCATTTAGCTGCACGTGATCTCTTCGGTAGAGAAGGGATGGAAAAGAATCGCAACAGACTGTTTCCATATAGATACAAAGTAACGTTTTTCTATGTTGGTAAGGAGTAAAGTGACAGCGAGGTATCCCAGATGCCAATGTCATGTATATCGATAAATTGAAATAATACCATATATCTAAAAAAAAAAATAAAGTAAAAAAAAATACAGATAAATTAACAAAAAATAGTTGAAAGACATATCTAAATAGATGAAGAGACAAAAAAAAAATAAAAAAAATAAAGGAAAATTAAGAACTTACATACATACATATACATTGTGACGCCTAGGGGGAAGGGCCAGGTCCAAAAAACTAGAGTTCTGATTATAGAATAATTATTTCCTTCAAAAGAAGCAAAAACAAACAAGATCGAAGAACAGAGGTCGCCAAGCGAGCAAAATATTACAAGATCCGTTACACTGTAATGTTCACATAAATATAAATAAGTACCAGTCAATGAGTCCCTTTAGGACATAAATGGCCTAATTTGCCAAGACAAGAAAACATAAATAGTCGATCAAATATCGACAATCAAAAGAATACAGTCTTTACAAAGACATACGTAAAATATGCAGAGTCGAGAAATATATCGACTATCAAAAGAATACAGAGTCCTACAAAGACTCTCGTAAATACACTAAGTCGAGATGAAACTACGACTAAAAGACTAAGTCCAACAAAGTGGAAAAAGAGACTAGCATAAGGCTAGACCAAGAATGTAGCAAGGGGCTCTGTATAAGCAGATACCAAATTTTCCGTTGCAATCACCGATATTTATACATTTCTCTGCTAGGCCACGAAGGGCTGCCAAGTGTCGCTGGATGCAACGATCAACAAGAGAATTTTAGAATAATTCCATGAACATACATGGGTTTTCTTTACATCAAGGTATACAAAATAATACATGATAAAGTTACCCTGTCAATCTTAAAATAAAGCAGAAACTTAATAGTTTTTATATGAAAATATTTACATTGACACTTACGTAAATGGAAGTTGGAACACTGTTGCCAAAACTTACGCTCCCACGCAATTTTTAATCAGAGCGCACGTAGACCTCTCGTTCTCACACCAGCGCTTTTGACATCCGAAAATGATAATAATATGGAATTTCTCAAATCTTACGTAAATCAGTACCTAAGGTTGACAAGATAGATCCACAAGATAACACACCTACATAAATCTATATGTAATGAATGGAACATGTTTGACAAAGCAAGAGAAGAACGAAATACTTTTATAAAAACAAATTAATCACTTTGACAGTCTTCATACGTCGTATCGACAGTTTGGTTAGCAAGGAGACCACCAAGCCTCCCGTGAGAAAGGCCGGCATAATCTCAAGGTACACATACGCACATGCGTGCACATGTAATGTACGTAACCTTCACTACGACGAGTCTGTAGTCGTAACTACATACATATACCAAGGCTTTTTCTCCCTTACAAGGGAGGTAGCCAAAAAGGAAAAGGTATAAGATCATTCCCACCTATTCCATCCCTAAATACACTCCACACCCCTCCACCCTCCCTCTTATCTTAGCACCTCCTGGATGACGGGTCATCCCTGCACCTTGTCCACTGCCCTGGGTCAGAAGCAGTGTCGCAAGACACAGCACATCCACAGCAAGGCCGCTTCATTAAATCGACGACCCCCCTCTCCGTCCCCCTTTGCATAAAAGGAGAAGACGGGGAGAAATCCCTTCGGGCTGCGTCAAATTTTGCTCACACATACTACCTCACCCCCCATCCCCCCGCCCATTCCACCCCATGCATCACAACATCATCCATATACAACCATTCTCCATTCACCCCTGTCTTCTGTCCTCTCCCGTCCTTCCTCAACAGACATTCCCCTCTTCCCCAAAGCCCCTTTCACCCCATCCATCCACCTCATCCTAGGACGTCCCCTCATGTTCACTCCCTCCACAACTGCCTTCCATACCTCTTTTACTAGTCTTTCTTCACTCATTCTTTCCATGTGTCCAAACCATCCTAATACTCTTTCATCAACCCTATCTCCCAACTCCCTTTCCACCCCCGTTCCTCTCTTCACCTCACATAGAGATTAAAAAAATAAAAACGGGGACAGACGTTAATGAAACTGGCAAGTAGTGAAAAAAGTAAACATGATAGGAATGTCCAGAAATAAACAGTAAAAATAACGTAATGAAGATGAAAATTATAAACGAAAGCTTAAGTGAACACGAGGCTAAATACAGGGGAAAGCAAACTATGTAAGAAGGAGAAAGGGACTCAAAAGGGAGAAAGGCGTTAAAGTAACTACTGTGTGAAAAACGATGGGAAGCTAATCAAGCAAACAAGAAGGAGGAGAGAAAAAAGAAAAAAAGGAAAAGAAAGAAGAGAAGATAAAACAAAGGGGTTAATTATTCGACAAACATTACTCATAAAAATATTCTTGCATTATAATGGTTTCAATCATATTTTCTTGTTAAAGTCACATAACTATTTTAGCTAATTACTGAATCCTAGAATTTAATTAATATTTCAACAGTCCGATATTTTTTTTGTACATAAAATCGAGTAATATTGTTCATGCATATTTGAACGTAATTTGTGTATGCATGTGTATCTATCTACATCTCTATATAACTGAATATATGCATTTATATATATATATACATATTCACTCACTCACTCCGCTGGATCTTGAACCTCGTGTAGATTCTGGTCCGCCAACAGTAATCCTCTCCATACCCTTCTGTCCTGTGCTGCTTCCATCCAGGTTATTTTATCTATTCCTCTTCTGTCCATCTCCGCATCCACTCCATCCATCCACCTCATTCGAGGTCTCCCTCTGGGTCTTCTTC